>NC_062561.1:145815125-146118875 GCF_022837055.1 Prionailurus viverrinus
ACTTTAATAATTTGTTTTAGATCAGTTTATATTCACAAATACATACAGACACACTTTTGTGTGTGTGTGTGTGTGTGTGTGTGTGTGTGTGTGTGTCTGTGAGGCAAGTAGCTGGAGTCCTACATAAGCTAAATCTGGCTCTGTACTGCCTCTTGCTACAAACTAAAGTCCCTGACAGATCAACCCATATTAGTATATTTAAAAAATGACACTATGGGTATGAAAATACATATTTATATGTATATAAATTTAGGATTTATAATTTAGGATAAAGTATCACACTGACTCCATCAAAAAAGAAGCGAAAGCAATCATTTTTCAAAACCACTCATAGTTTTTCATTGAAGAATGCCAAAGGATTCCCTTCTTCCTTTCCCCTATTTTATATTCATACTTACAGGTAAATTTGCTTCACATGACAGTATAGGAGAGAGGTACTTTAATGTACCTTAATGTACCATTGTGAAAGAAATTAAGAAAGAAAGAAAGAAAGAGAGAGAGAGGAAGGAAGGAAGGAAGAGGAAAGAAATTAGCTAGTTCGTTCTTATTCTTCTGATAATATGGTAGGGACATTTCCACTGATCAAGCAGTAGTCTTTTCAAATTCTCAAGTAGCAATAACAGTGTTTGTTAAACAAACTGACCTATAACCTTGGTCTTCTAATACAAGTGGTCTTCTAATACAAATCTAATAAAGCAAAATACAATATTTGCTTTCTTTAAAAATGAAATGAGGGGCGCCTGGGTGGCACAGTCAGTTAAGCGTCCGACTTCAGCCAGGTCACGATCTCGCGGTCCGTGAGTTCGAGCCCCGCATCAGGCTCTGGGCTGATGGCTCAGAGCCTGGAGCCTGTTTCCGATTCTGTGTCTCCCTCTCTCTCTGCCCCTCCCCCGTTCATGCTCTGTCTCTCTCTGTCCCAAAAATAAATAAAAAACGTTGAAAAAAATAAAAATGAAATGATACTCTCATATTCACTTGGTTACTTACCTATAAACATAAAATCTCTATTCTCAATTCATGTCTAAACTATTTGAAATAGTCTTTCTACACAACAGGTTTTTACAGAAATTGTTAATGCATCAGAAAGTCTGTTTTGAAACTAGAGCTTACTAATTTGACTAATGCTAAAATCTATAGAAATAAGCACTATGAGAAAATTCAAACTACACAAAGTTTTTTCTCCATCTCCAATTTAAAATATACATTTTTATGTACAAGCCTTATATAGATATATGTACACAAAACTGATAAGACAAATTCAACTGGAAAATATATTTACTGATGCCAAAGTATCTACAATCTATTATAGAATATTAAAATGACAGATAACAGGTAGCATTCACATTTGCAAGCACTGCAAACAATTAATTCTATTTTACTTTCTCTGAAAAGCATCCTACTGCTCCGATTAGTCTATTCCCTGGCATTCTATCTTCGACTCAAGATTACACCAGCTTGCTGGGGGTAATGGATGATACCTCGCAATAGCCTATATGCTCTTCTCACAGGCACCAGCAGAGCTGTTTTCTTTGTTCCTCGGCAGGGATGAACAGTTTATAATAGCCAACACTTCACTCCCAGCAGCATTTCTTTGGCCTCCCGACTTCTTGCTCTAACTACACCATCATCTCTTGCTTTCCCTTTAGAGCAAAACTCAATGTTGGGCACACTTGCTGTCTCCCCTTTCTCTCTTCCCACTTTATCCTGAATCTACTTTTAGCAGGCTTTCATGCTCATCACTACACTGAAACTGGCCTTATCAAGGCCACAAATTACCTCCTTGTTAAAATTCAATGGTCAATTGTCAGTCTTCAACTAATTTAAACTATCAGTAGCATTTGGCACAGCTGAATATTCCTCCCCTTGAAACATTTTCTCCATGTGCCTTCCAGGATATCACATTACCTGGTTTTCTTATCTCTTGGCCTGCTCCTTCTCATTTTTCTTCACTGCTCCCTCCTCATCTCCCCGGCTTCTTGACGTTAGAGTGCACTAGGTCCATTGTAGACCTTCTTGTCTCCATCTATACTATCTTGGTGTTCTCTTCCAGGCTCAGAGCTCTAAATATTATCCACATGCTAATAACTCCTAAATGACTCTAGCCCAAGCCTGAACCATAAAACTGCAGGCTGATATTCTGTTCCCTACTAAACATCTCCTGATTCTCTAATAGCCATCTTAGTCTTAAGTTCAAAATTAAGTTTCAGGTATTCTCCCTCATACCTCCTCTTGAAGTTTGATTTACATCAGTAAATGTCAACTCCATTCTTCCATATGAGTAGGTCAAAAGCCTTGTAGTCACCCTTGTAGTCTTTTTCTCTCACAACACATATCCAAACCATCACCACTATCTGTTGGCTCAAGCTTGAAAATATATCTGGAATCCAACCACTTCTCACCACTCTTACTACCTTAGTCCAGAACATAGCAATCTCCCTGTAGTCTCCCCATTTCCCCCCTTCCCTCCTATAGACTAATCTCAACAGAGCAGCCAGAGTAAGACTGTTAAAACCCTCCACTCAGAGTAAAGCCCAAAATTCCTATAATGACCTTATATATCTGACCACCTTATCCAAAACTTTGGCAATAATGCCTATTTTCCTTTTAGGTTTCATTTTTCTCCCTCATTATCACAATCTAACATATCATATTTAAAAAAAATAATTATTGTGTTACTGTTTCCTTTAATAGACTTTAAGTTCTATGCAGACAGGGATTTCTATTTATCTTTTCTTTTCTTTCTTTCTTATTTTTTTTTAATTCATAAGGGCGCAGGTGGCCCAAGGTCAGGGATCTGCAGCTGGCCCTGGTACAGCACTCAGCCTCACAGGCCCCAGTCCTGTCTCTAGGAGCCCACCTCTCACTGAGCTGTGTACCTGCAGCCTCAGTCCCTCATCCTTCACCCCTGCCACCAACTTCCTTGAGTTGTAGTAAATGTTTGCTCTTATATGTCATCAGCCATCTTTGCCAGTAGTTCTCACATTTTAGTTTGTAAGACTCATCTGTTCAAAACAAACAAACAGCAACAAAACCACAAAAGATTTCCAGCTCCACTTCTCCCCATCCCCAAGGATTCTGACACACTGGAAACTGGGGAGGCTCCAGGACTCTCTTGTGAGTACTACAAAGAACACACTTGGAAGAACATTGTTCTTAGTCTTTACCTTTTAGGTTTCTTACAAGCTATCTAGTGGTGACCATATTCACATGGAATAGGAGTGGGCAATTTTGGCTTACCCACTACATGTGGCCCACCACTTGTTTTTGTAGATAAAGTTTCCCTGGGCAGTTTTGCTACACAGTGTCCATGGCTGCTTTTTACCTTACAAGGACACTACAACAACAGAGCTAAGTAGTTGTGACTTCGAAGCCTCCAAAGGCTAAAATATTTACTATCTGGCTTTTTACAGAAAAAATCTTTCAACTCCTCATATAGCGATACATACTTTCAGAACACCACCTAGTGAGAAGCTACCTTTTAAAAAGGCTGAAGGCATCCTAATGTATAGTTAAGACAAATCTATCCTACCCATAGAGGGGATTTATAATATATCTAATAACCTATTCTTATCTTTAATTCCCCAAAGAATGGTGACCATTTTGTTTCTGTAACCAACATTAAATAAAAAACTAAAATTGTTATAAACTGCCTTTGTATATTTGCAATTTGCTATATATGCCCGCCCCCCCCCCCCCCCCCCCGCAACACACACCAAAGTAGCTATAATAAAAACTGAAGCACTCCAGGAAGGATTTTCAATAAAGAGATCTTTTCAAAAGAAAAATCGTCATCTCAAATTAGCTGAAAAACAGATAAGCTATCACAGATGTAACTTTAAAATATGATATTTTATTGCTTCACACAAAATATCCTGACACCTTTAGCCAGCAGAAGGAGCATTAAAGCGAAAGGAAAACCAACATTGGTCTATGATAGCCAAGTTAACTTTTTCCTAAATATTCATTTTGGTAAATAAACCCAAACAGTAGGGTTTCTAACAGGAAACAGTTTCATTCCTAACTAGAAACCCATGGATTAACTCTGAAGCCCTGATACACTCTTTGCTCTCTGTTCATCTAGTTACCGCTATAGGATCCTTAGTTGTTTGAAACTGTGATTTTAAAAAAAAAGCTTACTTGGTTACTCAAGCTGAGCAGTTTTAATTTGTTCTAATAGTTGAGGCCAGAACAAGTTGCCATTACCTGGTCTATTACCACAACTGCAGGAAAGCATTATCAAAGCCAGCAGCTATTAGACACCTTTATTTTTTTAGGCTCCTTTTTATCTTTGTATTGGAGAAAGACTTGTTTTAGTTTTGATGTTTAGAATCTCTGTTCTTTAAAGATTCAAAATTGTTGTTTTAAAAATAAAATTAAACTTAATTTTTATGTCTTGACTTTTGGTAAATAAGCAACCTTCCCACTTCCACGCTCCAAATCCCAGTGTATTTAGTTATGAAAAATACTATTTTTAATATTTGGATTTTTAAACTATATATACTGGAAATGTTAGGTGTTGCAGTTCAGTAAGTCAAGTCTACCTGAGATTTTCAGTACCCTACTGATTCAAACTAAGAAAAGATATACTAATTTTTTGGCTCATTATCTAAGATTAGAGATGCTATCTATAACTTGTAGGGAGAGGGAAGGGGAGTTTCTCCTGGTTTAGATTATTACCTAAAACTAACTCTGAAATGGCCATGGTCAGGAAGGGTAAGAGGAAAGGAAAATCACTGGGAGTAAAGACAATATGAAGGTTAATGATAAAAGGGAATTGAGAAAGCATGTAGACTATTTAACTTTCTGTAGAAATAACAGGGTAAAAAGGATGCTACTGGTTAGAATAGTTGTATAGAAGTTTGGATAGGAACAGCACAGCAGATGAGTGTACTTAGTTTGAAAAAAAAAAAACGTTTTTTAATGTTTATTTATTTTTGAGAGAGAGAGCGCAAGTGCAGGAGGGGCAGAGAGAGAGGGAGACACAAAATCCAAAGCAGGCTCCAGTCTCTGAGCTGTCAGCGCAGAGCCCGACAAGGGGCTTGAACTCAAGAGTTGTGAGATCATGACCTGAGCTGAAGTCAGGCACTCAACTGACTGAGCCACCCAGGCGCCCCAAAAGGTATCTTCAAAATACACCACTTATCTCCAGAAATAAATTAAATATCCACCTCAAGAAACATAACGAGGGCTTGTAAATGTGTTTTTCTTTTTGTTTCTTTTCTTTTTCTTTTCTTTTCAGTTTCAAGACCATGAGATTGTTAAATTAAATAATTATTTTTTTCTGAGTTTTTCATTCATTTTGAAGCTTTTTCTTTTAAAATATCAAGAATATTGTATTACCCTGAGCTTTGTTTTTGTCTTCACTGCTTTATGAATGTCATTTATATTCAGCTTTTTCAGGTCAATAGCAACACCATGGAGAAAAGGGAAGATTTCTTTCTATTTTTCATTCTTCTTATTGCGTTATTACTATGTCAAAGCATTAGGTCAGCTTGCTACAGTGCAGTCTGGCTAAAAATAGAACCTTTGGAAAATATACCCGGAACCAGGAGAGACATCTGCAAACCACCACTAGATGGCAAAGCAGCTTTCCCATTGCTAACATTATGCAGGCAAACAAAATATGACTTACAAACCTACTGCAACATGTTTTCTACCATATCAGAATTGCGATCAATTCAGATTTTAAAATATGGACGACCACCTCAGTCTGCAAATAAATTGCTTGGTATCCTTTATCTTCAACAAATATTTATAATCTTATTGATGTCACAGTCTTAAATTTATAACCCAACATCAATATATTATTCGTTTTCAACTGTTTCAGTTAAGAAAACTAAAGATCTAGTGAGTACAGTACTGCAAATTTATCAAGATAAAAATCAAAACAAAACATCACACATGGTAAAAATGAACCAAAGGCTACAGAGTTCAAAATTTACAAGCATATCCCACACTAACTGCATACTTAAAGATATCTACATTAGCACTTATTAAAAGATTATGTTTTTATAAAAAAGATAAAGATATGTTTAGTTATAGTGACAAAAATACAAGACATAGTTTCCTACTTAAAAGTTTTCTTGTGGTAAAGACCAGAAAGGAGGGAAAAATAAAGAATTTTCACCACCCACCCCCCTCAAATTTTCTTGGTTGAAATATAAAATGCCCCTGTCTTCAATGTGGTACACAAATTGTAATAAATTCACAAGAAAGGCTTTCTTGTTACTCAAATCTATAAAATTACAGAACTTCATAAGGTGACAAAGAGTCCAATTTTTTAAACACAAAAGAATAAGAACTTTGTTTTGTTTTATGCATTTTACTAAACCATTTTGATTGTTATATTTAAGCAAGAAGGAAATCTAATTGGTTCAAGGAACAATCCTACCTATTCAATAAATTGCAGGAATCAAACTTTGCCTGTCTTTTCATAAGAATGCTATGAAAATGAATGAATAGCAGATTGATGCTGTCAATACGTAATTAATATTTCTTAGCATACAATGAAAACTTTGAGTAAGATCCTAGTACAGGGATAGGAGACTCAAAGTAGAGACTCATTCTGAGTGCCTACTATGTGTACCCATACCATGCCACAATAACACATTTTCTTCCACTAAAACTGCCAAATTCTAGTTAGATCAATGGCTGCTTCTATGGTCTTCCCTCTGACCCAGTAGCAAGACTTGCCAATTTAAGAAAGTTGCTGCAGGGGTGCCTAGGTGGCTCAGTCGGTTAAGCATGTGACTTTGGCTCAGATCATGATCTCACAGTTTGTGGGTTTGAGCCCTGAGTCAGGCTCTGTGCTGACAGCTCAGAGCCTGGAGCCTGATTTGGATTCTGTGTCTTCCTCTCTGCCCCTCCCCTGCTTGTGCTCTGTCTTCCTCTCTCTTAAAAATAAATAAACATGAAAAAAATTTTTAATAATTAAAAAAAAAATAAAGCTGCTCTAACGTCACTCACCGGTTCCATGGCAGGTCACTTTGAAAATTTATAGGGGTCTGTATACCAATTACTCCTTAGAGAAAAAACTCTAAATAAATATGTATCTTACTTTAAATGCTTTATTTTACTAAATTGATACTTCCTTTTGCATGACCTATTATTCCAATTAGATTTTACTTAACTGACCTCCAACAAAATAACAGAAGCTCTCCCATTTCAATAAAAATATCAAAGTTGAAGTATGAACCATGTTAATATCTGTCACAAATAAACACTAATCTAAATTTTACGATATCATCACATAGTGAACAACTCAAAACTACTGATGCAGGTGCTTTATGTGCTAATGACAACCTCTTCTTTCCTTAGTTTCATTTTTTTTATTACATTTAATAGGCTCAATCCTTTCCTAACCTACTCCCATTCCAGGTGAGCCCAAATAAGTTTTGCATTTCCTCACTAAGAATGAGGATTCAAAACTATTCTTCTCTTACTCTGGATAATTCTTGGAGTTGAATGTCTCTTCAGAATTGAATTAGAAACTGGTATTTGGGCTTGAATTGTGGTTGTCTGCTGTTATTTCTACTCACATAAGGTAGTACTTTTCATTAACAACAGGCATTATGGCCAGGATCACATTGAAGTACTGACCAATCACTGTAGGAAACCAAGGCTGATATTTAGGAAACATTTGAGTAGACTAACTCCATCATTATATGTACCAAAAGATGATAACATTCCATTTCTTTTTTAAAAGTTTGATGGTTTGAGTTATTCATTATTTCAAAGAGGTATTCCTAGGGAGACTGGACATTAAGCCCATTGAATGGGGTAAAAGAGTATCTGGGATTAGGTAGAATGGTCTCCCTGGATAAAGGGGAATGACATATACCAAACTCAAACGTATTTAGCTTTTTCTACCTTCTGTCTTTCCTAACTCAGATAAAGACATTGAAACTTTCCAGAAGTCCAAAATAGGAACCTCAGAACGATCCTTGAATCGTCCAACTCTTTTTCCTCTAACCCTAATTTTGTTAATCAACTAAAGCCTATCAAACATAACTATGAATTGCTTCTTCCTTTCCAATCTTATTGCCACTACTCTTTGATGGGTCACAAGATCTCTTCCCTGGGCTACTGTACTAGTCAATCAAGTGATACCTTTGCATCATTCTTTTTAATGAATTCTGTTGCCTTTGTTTACCTTTTAAGTGTTAGTGTTCTGGGATTTCAGTTGCATACTCTCTTACTCTCTCATTCTATACTTTCTTGCTGGATAATTAATCTACCTCTGTGGACTCAAGTGCCCTTAATATGACTATCTCTAGCCTGGATCGCTGCCTTAGGCTTCAAACCTGTATGTTCACTGGTCTAAAGGATATCTCTATCTGGAGGTCCCACAGGAACTTCATCTGTCCCACCTCAAACCTACTCCTTGTTTTGTGGGCTCTATGTCAGAAAATAAAATCCCCATCTGCCCAGGTTAGAGAAGGAAACCAGGGTATTATTTTTGAATTCTTTTACTCATACCCTTTGCATTTATTTGTCTCTTAAATCTGTTCATCTCTCTCCACACCCATTGCCACTCTCTTAGTCCAGGCCATCATTAAATCCCACCTGGATCACTGTACTAGCCTCCTAAGTAGTCTTCCTACCTTCAGACCTGGCTTCAGAAATCCTGGCCACACTGGAGTGATTCTTCTAAAAGTACAAATATTAACATGCCTCTCTCCTGCTTCACATCCTCCAATAGTTTATTACTGTCCTTAAAATCAAGTTCAAATTCCTACGTGACCTACAAGCTCCTCTAGGTTCCTCTGGAGCCTCATCACCAGCTACTCTCCCTTTAGCCAATTAAGCTCCATTGTGTTGTTTTTTAATATTTAGTTTCTCTATTTTCCCCTCTGGGCCTTTGGAAACTCTTTTTCCTCTTCCTGGAATATTCCTTTCCTCTCTCCTTGTCTCTTCGCCTAACTCATCCTTAGATGCCACTTTGGATTTCATTTACTAATTTGAGAATACTTCCCTGACAATGACCCTCCCAAGATTGGGTTTGGTGGCCTCCTAATTTGCTCTAAGAGTACACTCCACTCATTTATTACAGCCATTTTTTTCTATACTCTAATTGCCTTGTCTCTCTCTCCTTAACCACAATATATGCTTTTTTGAAGGCCTTTATACTTTTGCTTATATTGTTTCCACTTTCTGGAATATCATTCCTCTGTTTTTTACCCCTGGAAAATGTTTTCTAAACCACTCCCAGGTTCAATTCAGGCAGACTTAACAGCTCTTCTTCTAGGTTATCACAGAACCTTACACTTGAGTCTGTTACAGCACATACCTTGCTATATTACAGTTATTTATTTTTAATAATGCCTCTGGCTAGACAATGAACTTTGGGAAGGTACATATTACCATACTCATTTTTAGATGCTTACCACAGTGCCTGGCATGTAGTAGTTCTTAAGTATGTATCACACTGGAATAATTAAAACAAAGTTAACTCTGTTTCAACTCCTCTTACCAAGAATCAGGCACAAGACAGGTAAGAGGAGAATGGTTCATTTAACAAAACGTGAAAATTAAAATGTATGGGTTTATACATGTTTGTTTTACCCTAGAAGTATTTGGCTTCCTTCCCAACCCACCCCTCTTTTTAAAAGTGCCATTTAGAGAGCTTCTATTAACTCTTATATGTAAATAAACCCTTCTGATTTATTCACTAACTCTAATTCCTCCTTGGCAAAAGAAAGAGAGCATGAGGGAAAAAAATTAAATGAGCTAAAAATATTATGAATAATGATCAGTTATGAACTTTAAAAGGTAAATTCTGTGGCAGAAGTCCACAAAGCCTTGATTTGAATCTTGACCCTGTCACTTTCTGACTTCGTGCAAGCCACTTATCTACCAAGCCTTGGTTTTTCCATCTGTGCAATAGGAACAGTAATAATACATACTTCACACCTAAGGTTACGGTGAGAATTAAGAGTTTATATAAAACATTTAGAACAAAGCATAACGTATAGTATGTGGTTAATAAGTGTTAGCTAGTATTATCATCTTAAATGGAGATGGTTTAATTACTAATCAAGAGTTATAATATGCTCCTAGATTATAAGAAATGTAATGATGGTATGGATTAAGTAGCAAATGACTATCAAGGACTGTGAAAATATAAAAACACTAAAGTGACAGATTAGTTTGTAAGTACCTAATGTAATTCATTAACAATATAGCACATTACACTAATTCCCATAATGCCTTCCAATTCTGGTTCTTAACTCCTAAGTTCTTGTTAATTTTCTCAAAGGATGTTATAAAATTAACTATGTAGTAAAAAAATAATAAACTTCAGAGTCTATACTTCTTTGTGTTAGAAAACTGTTAGAATTAAATGGAAATAAAATAAAATTTAAAAGTGGATGTATTATAATTCTAAAATAATTACCATCATTGCTAAAATAAGTGGCCTTGTTGAAATTCTAAAATACTAGCATTTGTATTTTAAAAATCTGATTTTAAAATGTCACATAATAATATTAATAACAATTCTAGCTTAAAAGCCAAAAAGATGATTATCAAAATATCTCGATATAGCCTGTAATTTTGATAAATGAAGAGGTTATGATTTAGCCATATTTTGAAATTACAGCCAAATCTTGATTATCTTTGGTCTGTGGAGATCTGGATGGCTGGAGTAGTTGAAATCTATATATGATTACAGAACTTTATCTTCAGCCTCTTTTCCCATCACATCTTTACCACAGTTAACTTAAGGGGCCAGTTTGCATTTCCACTCTCTTTCTTTCTTACTTGAACAAGGAAATGTCAAAATAAATAAATGAATAAAAATTTGACAACAAATAAAAACACAGGAAGGAAGGGCTAATCTATACACTAAATAACCGGTCTCTGAATAATCAAGAGTTGGCTGCACACATTACGTTTACCTTAAGAATCAAAATAGCCTCATTCTCGTTCATATCTTTCAATAAAAGCAAACAGGAGTTCCTGTGCCTTAACATTCCTCGTCAGAGTTTCTCTGAGTACCTGAAAGAACCCTGGTGGTACAGGACCTACTGGCATGCCATCTCCTGGGGGAATGTTTCCTAGCACTGGGCTGGGAGCTGCTGCAGCACTCTGCAAAGAATAAAGGAGAAACAAACCTATATCATTACAATGAAGGCACAAAACCAGACTAATGATAACAGATTGTAGGAAGGGAAGCTTTCATTCCCAGGAATAAATATTAGTAATTTCCCCCACTCCAGAGGTAAACAAAGATACAACAGTTAGTTTATATATGACTAAGTTATTTGGTTTAAACAAGTGTTTTAAAACTTTCTGAAATCACAGGATTTGAAGAAGATGGTATCTTTCAATGATATATAAAAGGCAAATAATAATATGACAAAAAGATAAAAGTTTAAGTAAATGCTTTATTTAAGGCACAGGCATCTGAAATGACAACATTAATAACAAATATGGAAATATGTCGGTAGTAAGTGTGGAAATGGTGGTTACAGAAGTTGGAAAAAAGAACTCTTTTTTAAGATTATGCTTTTTATTTGTCACAGACAAATACAATTAATTTTCTGCTTATAGGTGGTAACACATTATTCAATTTCTGATATGCTATAACTGGCAGCCAAAATAGAATTGTTAGCAAAAACAAAGTGGTGAGGATGAAAAAGTAATTAGGAGACTGAATAAAAGAAAAGAATTCGATTTAGAGAGATTAGTCTCATATAAACAGATTATGAAAAAAAAACCATTGAAAAACTCAGTCTACTTCACTTACAAATTATTTCATGGCACACTAGAGCTTCATGAAATAGGAGAATGAAAAATTTTGAGTTAGATTCTTTGTAATTAAATATAGGCTTTAGATTTAATTCTTACACAGAACAGTAATACATATCACTATTCTATAATCATGGGTTTTCATTCCTCTACCTGGTTAGGCATATTATAAATCCTAAGAACAGTCAAGAGATCAGAAATGTGCTGAAGAAAGGTCAGTATGCATCTAACAGTTCTGCTACGAAAGAACTCAAAACAAATAATGGATCTAGTCTATCTGTCCCACTGTCCTTGCCTCTACATCAGGGTAGTCATTCATGCATTAATAATCCATTACAAGATGCAATATCAATATATTTATAGCCTACATTTCCTGGTATATAAATTTGTAAAAATACTAACACGTGTTTATTCTGTAATACTAGTAGTTATTAATAATGAAGGCCAATGATTTGAGTGTTTCCTGAGAAAATGTAGATTTAAATGTGGTTATCTAAAATGTTGCTTACCTATGAATGCCAAAATTCTAAGCTTCTGATAAAGCAGATAAGTATAAAAGGAGAAATAATATATCTTAGATATTAAGATGAAACATTTATCTGTTATTCTATTTTAAGCAAAAGCATGCAATTTCATTAATGTACATTAAATACCCACTATTTGACAGATAGTGTTCTATTTTGCTTTATGTATCAACATTCATATTTTTAAAAAATGAAACCAAATCTTTTTTTTTTTCATTTAACTAAACTGGTGTAAAATTTTAATATACAATGTTACAGTGAAAGTTTAAATATATATGATTAAAGCTTGATCTAGGAAGAAAGATTTGATCTAGATCCTTTGACAGTGAATTACTGTCATGGGCAAATTGCTCTCAGTACTAAGAGCTAGAGATAAGATGTCACTATTGTTCTAATTAATTGCAGAAGAGAAATATTTTTGAGACAAGTTTGTAAACTACTCTTACCTATATTTTTATAGAAAAAATATGCTACATTATATAGAAAAAATACTACTGTAGTTGTGTATTACAACTTTGAGCAGGTTTACAAAAAATAAAATAGAATTCAATGGGTTACTGCAACGTCTTAGTGTAATTCAAAGATGCTATTTTCCCCTCAGTTCTAATTGCTTAGAAAGTACATAAAAGAAGCTTTTGCCTCCCCTAAGGAAAAGAAAAAGTTTGTCTGCATCTAAATTAAAATTCAACAAGTAAAAATACTGGGTCATCGTTGGCTCCTTTATTTGTTTTCTTTTTGGGGACTATATTGTTTAAAGGCATATAATATGCTACGTTTTTTTACTTCTATGTTCTGCATTATATGTGCTCCCTTTTGTTTTTTTTTTCAGCTATTATTTAAAAGTGAAACAAAATACATGATTCAGATGAAGATTTAAGCAAATTAAATCTTTAAAATGCCTTTTGAGTTTTCATTTTATGACTTCAAAATTATAGAATAAATTCAGTCAAAATATAAATTGCCAAGAAGTCTTTTAAGTTCTGCAACACAGCAGTTAACGCTATAGGGAAAAAAAATCCTTGCTATTTGGAAGTTAACATTCTAGTGAAAGAAGAAAGATAATGGTGAGTGCTTTGTAGAAAAAAAAAAAGAGCAAGGAATAGGGAATTCCCAATAAAGGGATAGGGATTATAAATTTAAATAGAATAGTTGGGGGGGGCACCTGGATGATTCCTTAGTTCAGTGTCAGACTTCAGCTCAGGTCATGATCTCACAGTTGGTGGGTTCAAGTGCCTTATCAGGCTCTGCACTGACAGCATGCAGCCTGGGGCCTGGAGCCTTCAAATTCTGTGTCTCTTTCTCAATCACTCTCTCTGCATTCCTCTGCTTGTGTTCTCTCACTCTCAAAAATAAACAAGCACTTAAAAAAATAAATAGAATATTTAGGAATGAATGAGTAAATCATATAAACGAATGGATCATGTTATAGTGACTTATTTTTTTTTTTTAATTTTTACTTAAACATTTATTTATTTTTTGAGAGACAGAGAGAGACAGAGCTTGGGTGGGAGAGGGGCAGAGAGAGAGGGAGTCACTGATTCCTAAGCATACTCCAGGCTCTGAGTTGTCAGCACAGAGCCCAACACGGGGCTCGCACTCACAAACCGCAAGATCATGACCTGAACCAAAGTTGGATGTTTAACCAACTGAGCCACCCAGGTGCCCCATCAACTTATTTAAATATGACTCTTGCTTTGTTGTTGAGGATGTCTTCCCACATTTCAAGATGTGCAAATTCTTCATTTGTACCTATTCCCTTACAGTGGCACAAGAATTTTGTGGAATTTTTTCTTTCTTAATAATCATACTTTGAAAAAAAAAAAATAATCATACTTTGGGCATAATAATAGAAGTGTCTTGAAAACAGAAGAGTTTTATAGGTAGATGATTTATAGTATAGAGCATGATTTCATTTTCTGGTGTGATACTAATTTCTATCCTTGGCTTAAGGATACAAAGTGATGTGAACAGAATCTTAATAATTACCCAGTTTGTTTACCTCATAGAAAGCACTAGTTCAGAGCATTTCAGCCCAAACTTCACTCTGTGGACCACATTTTTGAGCTAAATTATGCATCCAGTCTTCTGGGATTTATTGACAAAGGATAATTCACTGTTTATTGTACTGTGTGGACTCAAGCTTAGAGTACCATTTGGTACACCATGTAAATCATTAACAAATACTAATCTGATAATAAATACTACAGAGGTACACACACTAAGTGGCCCTTCAAGCATTGTGAAAGAGTATATTTATCAAATTGCTTAACTTGCTCACTTATATCAATATAAATAATGTATGCTTTTATTTTTTTTTTAATTTTTTTTTCAACGTTTATTTTATTTTTGGGACAGAGAGAGACAGAGCATGAACGGGGGAGGGGCAGAGAGAGAGGGAGACACAGAATCGGAAACAGGCTCCAGGCTCTGAGCCATCAGCCCAGAGCCTGACGCGGGGCTCGAACCCACGGACTGCGAGATGGTGACCTGGCTGAAATCGGACGCTTAACCGACTGCGCCACCCAGGCGCCCCAAATATATGCATGATTATTTAGGTTTGACTTTTTATTTTCCTCTCTCTCATAAAAAGAAAAACATGAAAATATTATGGTTTTAAAATATTTCTTTTTACTAAACTAAATACATAAGACTTCGGGCAAATGTGAAAAAATCATCATTAAAAGTGTTTTGTCTCTTCACTGGATTAATTTATATGCTTTCAGTGTATACTTTCAGATATTTTCTAACTATTCTTAAATCATTTATTTTGTCACAGGACTTAAATTTCAAGGTTTTTTTGAGAGTGACAACTTTACTTTTCCTTTTATATTTTCCCAAATCACTAATATAATTGTACCTACTTTTTATGTATCCAATGTATTAAATTTGGGGAATTACTTGCTTTCCCAAGGACATACAAAAATGAACTTTAAAGAGTTACCATGAAATCGTTACATGTTGTTATATATTTATCTTTGTTTAAGTCTGTGTGGCCACTTTGCTCTCTTGGACTTCCTATACTTATATCATTCTACCCTTTAAGAAGGCATAAGTCAATTTGTGCCCCTTCCTTCTTCTTTTTGTGGTGTTTATTTTTCCCTTGTATATATGTCCAGCACCATTTCCCATTTTCCGCTTTCTCTTAAATGCTGTTGTATAACTGCACTTAAAAAATATTTTTGTTCTCTTTAATTCCCTATTTCTGAATTTAGAGAATAGAGAGATACACTGTTATTTTATATTTTATCTTCTTAAATAAAAATCTGAAATTAAAGCCAAAAGACTTCTTATTTTAATCTTAGTTATTATCATTAGTGGCCTCTGGTAGGAAAAAAAAAAGTTATATATAGTTTGATATGGAGGTTTCACAACAGGCATATAATAAAATTTTGTTTAAAAATAAAATTAGGATATAATTGATTACTAAATTAGTTAGCATTTATCAAGATTAAATAACTAATAGTTTTATTTAATAAGGATGTTAGAGAATCAGCTGCCTATCAGGGAATCAAAATATGAAGTCTGTATTTGGTACAATAGAAAAAATATTTAAGTATA
This sequence comes from Prionailurus viverrinus, assembly GCF_022837055.1. Taxonomy (NCBI): domain Eukaryota; kingdom Metazoa; phylum Chordata; class Mammalia; order Carnivora; family Felidae; genus Prionailurus; species Prionailurus viverrinus. The sequence continues at coordinate 145,830,959 of NC_062561.1, forward strand.
TGAAAAATTATTAAGGTAAGGACATAAGAACTAAAATAGTGACAAAATTATTAGAAATTGGAAAGATGATTAAAGGAAACAGTGAGTAGTTACGCCTGGGTGGCTCAGTCGGTTAAGCTTCCGACTTCAGCTCAGGTCATGATTTCACAGCTGATGGGTTCAAGCCCCACATCAGGCTCTGCATTGACCACTGAGAGTCTGGAGCCTGCTTCAGATTCTGTATCCCCCTCTCCTTCTGTCCCTCCCCAACTTGTGTTCGTTCTCTCTCTCTCTCTCAAAAATATATAAACTTAAAAGAGTCCCTGAAAAGAAAACAATACTTAAAAAAAAAAAAAAAAGGAAGCGTGAGTAGGAAGAGATTGGTCAGGGAGTTGTTGACTTTTACTATTAAGCTATCTGTACTATTTTTAAGCCATATGCGGGGTTTTTTTTGAGAAACATTTAAAATGGTTATAATTGGTATCTTGTCTTCAGAATTTTAATGCAAAGCACGGTCAAATATTTGACTGTTGATTGAAAACATATTCTTTATTATACTAAGAAATCTTTCTATGCCTAGTATTCTAAAAACAATTTTTAAAGAAGTCAGAAATAAAAAAAAAAAGATGCTTTGCCTTTTTATACTTGATATTTTTTTTGTTTTGTTTTTGTGGGAAGCATGATATAAGTAATCATATATTGATAGTTTTCTTAAAGCATCATCATATTTCTGAGATAAGCCATGCATGATCATCATGGGTGATCCTTCTTTTAATAAGGCTAATGAATTATATTTGCCAATATTTTATTTGGGATCTTTATATCTATATTCTAAATGAGACAGGTTGAGAATGTTCCTTGCTGTATTATATTTTTCAAACTTGAACATCCAGATTATTCTACTTTCTCAAAATGAATTGGATGGCAAACTATCTTTTATAATGCTCTGGAGAAGTTTTATAGTATGGTGTTTATCTGCTTTTTGAAAGTTAAAAAAATATTCAACAGTAAAACTGCCTGAATACAAAGGCAATTTTGGAAATAATTATGGTCATTATTCTTTTTATATTTTCTAAAACTTCTATTTGCTTCAATTCTGTTCATTTACATTTTTCTCAGAACACTTCATTGCATTGAGATTATTAGTTTTATCCACATACACACTACTTTCACATACTTACAAAAAGTCCTCTGTAGCAGCTGTGAGAGAGATTGCTAGCAGACAACAAACATCTGTTTTCTCCTTTTTCCATGGTATTAGAAATGTAGCCAATCACGCAGCAGCCCAACTACATCATACTTCTGTTTCCCTTATTCTCACCAAGAATTAAGGTTCTTACTAATGGAATGTGAGCAGGAGAGGTGTGTGCCACATCCAGACCTTGGTCTTAAGTAGTTTGGAACACATTCTACTTCTATTTTTTTAAGATTTTATTTTTAAGTAATCTTTACACCCAATGTGGGATTTGAACTTACAACCCCAGATCGATAGTCACGTGCTCTACCAAATGAGTCAGTCAGGCGCCCCATCCTACTTATTTTTAATTAGAGATCTAATTGCTGCCACGCTGACAAAAACAATGCCCTGTACAATGGCAGAGTGCCACTAACCTCAATGTCTGGATGACTTTGTGGAGTGGATTTCACCTGCCATGGACTGTCTTACTGAACTGTTGGCTCTAAAACAGATGATGAGGATTCATTTTCTCTCTCCTAAACTGAATTAGCATTATCATCATTATTTTTGCCAGAAACTGCTTACTTCTTTTTCTGTTTTATTAATTTGTTAACTTCTTTTGTTCTCCTATTATCTCTATTCTCATGCCTTTTTTTTAGGCTTTATTATTTTCAAACTTCTCAACTAAATTAGTAACTAATTTTTTCTTTTTTTTTTAAATGCAAAGAATATAAAACTATAAAGTTTGGCTCTGAATTTACCTTTGATTAAATCTGTAAGGTTTGATGTTGATGCTTATGATTTTTTCCCTAAATCATCTAATCAGTATAATTTTGATTTCCTAAACAGTTACTGGATATAACTGGAAACCAAAATTATACTGATTAGATGATTTAGAAAAAAAATGAGAACACCAACATCAAATCTTATAGATGTAACCAAAGATATATTTTAATTTATAGGCTTTATTTAATTCAAGGCTTTATTTTTGTTTTTAATGTCTAGCTTTCCCAACTATGTCTAGGTAAGATATACTATACAATTTTTATATTGAGGATATTGTTGAACAATTTTTTGTGGTCTAACCAATGATCAATTTTCATAATTTCCCATGGATATTTAATAAAATATCCATAGTCTACATTATTATCCATTTGCATAATATCCTTATATTGTCTCTATTTTTTGTCCCCTTGCCCGTTCAAATATATATAATACCCTACAATTGTTGTTTGTCCATTTCTCACTTATTTTTCACGTTTAATAATCATTGCCTTGAGTCTACTTTGTCTGAAATTAATGTTGTAAGTTTTTTTGTATGTGTTTAAATTTCCTATCCATTTATTTTTAAATTTTATGCTATATTTTCTCACTCGTGAGCAAGAGAAGCCCTGTAATATGAATCTAATGAGATGACCTTTAAAATAAAATTGAAAAAAACCCCACAAATTCTCTTTATCCTAAGCTTTCAAGGTATTAAAGTTAAGACGAACAGTATCATTTACCTTTCTCAGTGAAAAATGAAGTTAGCTTATCTTCCTATTCTACATCTCCCTCTTCCACTTCCTAATTCTTGTTATAAACACTTGGAGTCTTAGGCATAAACTTTTTGTTTCCATCACCTCTTTTTTCACTAATAATTTTTGACCTCTACATTCAGTTTTGCAACCATACTTTCAGCATTAAAAATAAAGAACTCCAATTTTATCTATTGTTTTCCCTATCAGTCTCTTAAAAATAACAAAACATCTGCTACTCATGAGTTTTAATTCTTATACATTTCAAGGGTGACTAGAGGATATATAAATATTATTTTCCAAATCCTTATATATGCAAATGTCTTTGCTGACTCTCATCAAAACTACAGATACCACTGTTGTCTGAATAGGGTTGCAAAAGTCTGATACTGTCCAGATTTTTGTTCCTAGGGATGTAATCTATTTTTCTCTTCCAGGTATTTGGAGGATGTTTTCTTGATTTTTATAATTCCCAAATGTTTCAATTCCATATCTAGGTACTCTATTTCTAAGTTACTTGCCTAGAATTATGTGAACTTTTTCAGTGATCATTTACCTGGGTTATTCTTTTCTAATGCTAGAAAGTTGGGAAATCATTTCAGTTAACAGGTGTAAGATCTGACAAACCTCAAAGGGTCATTCTTTGCAAATGTCATTAGTTACTAAGTAAACAGTTAAGGTATTATTAATAACTAAGGAAATATGTTGAGGAATCTTGCCAGGAAAGGATTTTCACAAGTTATTGGTGGCATGGAAAACTGGTACACTTATAGAAAGCACTTTACGTGTATATATCATGTGCCATAAAAAATTAATAAATTTTGACTAAGTGATCCTTCCTTTCAGATACTATTCAATTTTAAATTCTGAACTATGAGAAAAATAGTATGCATAAAATACATTCATGGTCATATATTTATAGTAAGAAATATTCAAAGTAACCTAAAAATTCAGCAATAATGTAATGCTTAAATAAATTGTAGTACATCTAAGCGATGAAACATGATTCAATTATTAAAAATAATGGTTACAAGTGGAATTATTTGGCAAACATAGGAATTTGTTTATGATATAATGCTATGTGAAACCTGCCAAATACAGAATTGAGTATAGCATGACTATAATTACGCAAATGATAAAAAATAACCCATGAAATACTGTGGGTGGATGCATAAAGTTAACTGTTAGAATTATATAAGTGATATTTGAATAAAATGCCTACAAACTTTCTGAAATGTCATATTATTTCTATTTATAACATAAAAAATTTTTATATGTTAAATATACACACTGCCAGTTTTGTCAATAGCTATATAATAGGACCAAATGCTGAGTGCCTGGATGGCTCAGTCAGTTAAGCATCCAACTCTTGATTTCTGCTCAGGTCATGATCTCATGGTTTGTGAGACTGAGCCCACATGGGGTTCTGTCTCCCCTTAGACAGAGCCTGCTTAGGATTCTCTCTTATGCCCCTCTCCTATCCACACACACACTCTCTCTCTCTCAAAAGAAAAGAAACTTAAAAAAAAAAAAAAAAGGACCAAATGCTAATAACTTTACTTAAAACAAACCTAATCCCTAAAATTTAAGGTTAAATAACAGGTAGATATTTCTAACTTAAACATGAAGTCTTATTTCAATAAAATAAAATATAAAATATTTTAAATTTGAGACTACAAAGAAAAAGTTTTTCTGTTTTGTAAAGTTAGATCCTAGCTATAATCTTAAAATCACTTACATTATTACTGGGCATTTGTTTACATTGATTACACAAGTTCATACTTAGCACTATATGGTCTACCCCAGTCTACCTTCCTCAGTCACCCTCGTAGAGTCTGGAGAACCAAGATCACTGACTGTTTTTAAATTATAAAGATATTTTATTTGTTGCTTTTGCAAAACCTTAATTATCCAAAGAATAGTATTATAATTTCTTGGGCTTCCAAAAGAGGGACAGACTCAGAAATAGCATTAAAAGCAAAATCAAGTAACAAAAACCAAACTTCAGTGAGACCCTGACACCTAGAAATATAGAAAGTGATGAAGAGTTGGTGATATAAATATTATAGCTGGTGTTTGCCATACAGAAGAAAAAGAGTGCTCTGACTGCCTGGTAATTTCGACAAAAAGCTAACTTTTTCATATGAAGGCCAAGAAGCATGGATAGGCAACAGAAGAGAATTACCTACTGGTGCTAAAAAATGTTTTTAAGTGCAAGAGAAATGCAGAAGGATCCTGATAAACACAAAAATGATTTTATTCCTAAAGGAAACTTTCAGGAGGCAGCCTTTAATTTAGTTGTTAATTTTCACAAGAGCAACCATGGGTCAGAGATCTTGTTCCTTGAATTCTATATTCAGCTTTATTAGAAAGGGTAGATTATAAGGAAAAAGAGCTGACATAAGAGATCTGTTTTGAGACAATTAAGTTCAAGGTGATATCTTTCCATTTATATATGTAACCCAAATATTAGGTGCTCACTGTGCTTGGAGCTGTTTTAAGACTCACGGATTCTTTGTGACACAAAATTTTGAACTTGGTGTGACTACTCCTCAAAATGATAACTATGAATTACTAGGAAAACATACAAATAGTATATAAAATTTTTGTTTAAAAATAAAATAAAGGGGCACCTGGGCGTCTCAGTTGGTTAAGCATCTGACTTTGGGTCAGGTCATGATCTCATGGTTTGTGAGTTCAAGCCCCACGTCAGGCTCTGTGCTGACAGCTCAGAGCCTGGAGCCCGCTTCGGATTCTGTGCCTCCCTCTCTCTCTGCCCCTCTCCCATTCACACTCTGTCTCCCTTTCAAAAATAAATATTAAAAAAATTTTTTTAAATAAAATGTAATGGGGATATCTATGACAGCATTTTTAGCATTTGTATACATTCAGCCCTCAAGAAGTATTGTCTTCATATGAATGTCAGAAGTTAGGTAACTTATTATTAAAGCAATAAGCCTGCATTATGACTACATGGTCAACCTACAGACCTATCTCAACTTTTTCATTAATACTCCTCCTCCCCACCCACAAACATTTTAGTCACTTAATAATGTAGCCTTCACCAGTATTTCAAAATACCATACACAGTTTAAAGAAAAACACAAGAAAAAGATGTTAAAAATATTAATGTTGTAACCTCTTTCACAAGTTTTTAACCATTATAGATTCTAGTAGACTGCCCTACTTTTCCTTTTTCACCTTAGAGCCTAAAGACTGCTTCAGAGTCTGTTTCCCTCTCTCTCTGCCCCTCCCCCACCCTCTCTCTATCAAAAATAAAAATAAACTTTAAAAAAATACAGATGTAAGCCTTTGTCTTGTTTTTATACTATTGATTCAATATAAAAATCCCTGGGCTTCTACTTGTCTGAGAATCTAGGTATTTTAACTATTCCTATTAGCACCTAGTAAGGGAATTTGAATTATCAGAGTTATCCCTTGGAAAAAAATTCTCTCTGTAGTAGACAGAATGGCCCCACGAAGATATCCATGTTCTAATCCCTAGGGCGTGTAAATGCAGTAGCCTCTATAAGCTGAAAGGAGGCCCTGGGTGACTTCACCAACCTCAAGAAACTGAGTTCTATAAACAGCCTACATAAGCTCGAAAGTGGATGCTTCCCAGAGCCTCCTAAGGAGAAACCAGCAGGCCCACATCTTGATTTCAGCCTTGTGAGACCTGGAGTAGAGAAACTAGCCCAGTCAACTCCCACCTCTGACCTACAGAACTGTGAGATGATACACTTATGTTGTTTTAAGATGCTAAATTTGTGGCAATTTGTAACATCAGCAATGGAAAAATAATGCAAGTGTCCCCTAAAATGACTACTCCATTTTGAAGAACATTTTTCATGGGGCATCTATAAATTAGGGAACTCTAACAACGCTTAGAGGTTACTATACCTGACGTGTTGCATAATATGCACTTGTTAATTCTACCATTTTGATTACATTAACTGTCCTGATGAAAAATAAACAACAGAACAAAACAGGTGGCTGCCAGAGGGAAGGCGTGTGGGAACATGGGAAAAATAGGTAAAGGGGATCATGAGGTACAAACTTCCAGTTATAAAGTAAATAAGTCATAGGGTTGAAAAGTGCACACAGGAAATATAGTCAATAATATTGTAATAATTTTTTTGATGACAGATGGTAACTATATTTATCATGGTAAGCACTTAGTAATGCATAGAATTGTCAAATCACTATGCTGTACACCTGAAACTAACAGAACATTGTATATCAACTATACTTCAATAATAAACTTCACACACACACGCACACACACACATACAGCTCCCCTAGGTTAGGTATTGTAGTTTTCCTGGTTCCACAATTTTTTTAGTGGCTTTGAAGCATGACGCATGTGAATCAGTTTTTCCTCTTCCGCAGCGGAGAAGCAAAGAAAGGAGAAGAATGGCAAAGGCAGTATCTCCTCTTCAACTCTAATTGCTTGCCAGTCTCCAACTCTGCCTTTCCTCTTATCCACAAAGAAATGGCTCCTTAAATGTTAACTGCAGGTCCCACTAAAGCCATCTAGACTCTAGCCAAGCTAGCTCTTTGGTGGAGAAAATATAAAAACAACTGAAACCAGAGTTTAGGGCTCGCCATAATGCCGAGTTTGCTAATGGTCCCTGTTCTGACCCTGCACGATGATTAAAAGTAACTAGGATCCAGCCTCAATCCCTGCGGCATAAGGTCCATTTCTTCCTTCCATTTGCTGGGCTTCCAGCCTCAGTTCCCAACTAACTAGCAGCTCAATGTCTCAGAGACTAGAGCAAAACATTCTACTGGGTTCTTTCCTTATATTAATTCTGAGGGGGTATGTTCTGTCACTGAACTTCCATTTCCACAGCTGAGTCCTCACCATTTGCAACTGGATTCCTTAGATACCAATAGTTCACCCATCTCGATATCTACTCATTACTTCTTGCCACGAACCCCTGGTGCCTAGCATTTGCCACCTGAAGAGTATTTCCATTATTCATTGATACCATCCTAATGATAACCACTTGCACATACATCCATCTATTACCTGCATTAGCCTCCAAGATCTCCAAGGCAGATCTATTAACCTTTCTTGACTTCCTCTCAATGCTCTGTACCAGGACCTTTCTCAGTTGCTAACTCTGTTATCCTCAACGGCCTTGTCTTAGAATCCAAGGCATAATTGTTCTGATCACATAACCAGAGAACCTCTATTTTTAAGTTATTTTAAAAAATCTTTGTCACAGAACAGATTATAGTCATTGAGGTATAGCTCTTTATTGATAATATGAATCATCTTAATTTTTGGTTGTATGTTTGATTTTTCCAGGAAGAAGGTAATCATTATATACTTATCTTTTAAAAAGTCCTAACATTGGGTGCCTGGGTGGCTCAGGCAGTTAAGCATCCAACTCTTGGTTTCAGCTCAAGTCATGGTCTCATGGTTTGTGAGTTCAAGTCCCATGTTGAGCTCTGTACTTAAAGTGCGAAGACTGCCTGGGATTCTGTCTTTCTGTCTCTCAAAATAAATAAGTAAACTTAATTTAAAAAAAAAAAAAGTCATATCACTTGTGAGTCAGTTAAAAAGTTTTGCAAAAAGGCATATCTCCTCTGAAATACATTATATCTTTTGAAATTTACAGCTTTGGTAGGGAGAAGTGCAAAGTCAATAATTCTCAGATTTTTCTTTTAATAGTATTGTTGGCATAGACTTGAAACAATATGCGTCTAGTAAAACAAACTTCTAAAAGTTCTTAAGTTTCACCTAGAACAAATAACTAAATATACTTCAGAATTTTAATAGGATCAACAAAATAAATTTCAAGTTATTTCATGACATCAAATAATTTTGAATGATTTCCATACTAAGATTAATTTTTAAAGTTTCAATCTTTAATTGTCTTTAGTTATTTAAAATATCTCATATCCCCCCAAAGTTATTATGAACAAAAAGAACTTGATAGTGATTTGAGCAGAAATTCTATTGTTTGGTTTTACAAGATATTACTGTTTTCTTAAAAGTGGTATAATAGATTAATTATTAAAAAGTACAAAATTAAAATAAAAAAATAAATGAAAATACTTGTTTACAAAGGCTGCAAACTACAAACAGGGGCTAGCTTGTTTGTTTTTTTTTATAACATTTTATTTATTTTTGAAGACAGAGACAGACAGAACACAAGCAGGGGAGGGGAAGAGAGAGAGGGAGACACAGAATCCAAAGCAGGTGCCAGGCTCTGAGCTGTCAGCACAGAGCCCGATGTGGAGCTCGAACCCATGAACCACAAGATCGTGACCTGAGCCGAAGTCGGATGCTTAACCAACTGAGCCATCCAGGTGCCCCAGAATCTTGTTATTAATATAGAATATAACTATGCTTTATCCTGTTACTGGGTTTGAAATTATTTAATTGCAGCCATAAGGCACAACAAAACATTACTATATATTGGCGCATACAGATTAAGGAATACCTGCAAAGGATGCTTTTCCATCTGTGTAATGTTTTGGTGGAGAGATCATCTAAAAAATGTCCTAACACAGATCTACAGATAACACCTATAAAAATACAGTTAATTAGACTAAAAAAAATGAGAAATTCAGCAGATAACTCTCTGTTGGAAGAGAGAGGCAAAAGTAAAGAAGATCATATTAGAAAGTTACTTTAAAAGAAAAAAATAAATCAATCTTATGAGAGAGTGGTGGAGACCCATTTGACCAAGCTTCACCCATCATTTCTTCTAACCTTCAACTATAATGCTCTATAGTAATCACTGATGTTCATCATTTTGATATCTGTAACATATTCAGTCATCAGAGAAAGATGGTATAGTTTCAACAAAAAGAGTTAGTGTATTTTTTAAAAACAACTATACCAGATCTTATAGTACAAAGGTGTACTGGGTTCTAGAATATGCCAGCAGTCCTCAAAACACCTGGAATTCCTGTTTGCAGCTATATGGCTACAGACATTGTACCACCTTCTTTTGGGTATTCTCAAGATAAGAAGTCTTTATCTTTAAACAGTTCATTTGCTTTGTGGAAGCAGGCAAAATTCATTTGGTTTAGGGTTTTGTAACAGTGAATAGTAAGGAAAGATAAAAAGATTTCAAATTAAAAAAAATATTAACAGAAGGGCACCTGGGTGGCTCAGTCAGTTAAGCCTCTGACTTCTGCTCAGGGGGTGATCTCACAGCTCGTGAGTTTGAGCCCCACATCAGGCTCTGCACTCATAGTGCGGAGCTTGCTGGGGTTTCTCTCTCTCTCTCTCTTTGCCCCTCCCTCCCCCGCTCTTAAGGGCTATCTCCCTCTCTGAAAATAAATAAACTTTTAAAAAAATTTAACAGGAGAGCCTTTTAATATAAAATGGCTTGAAATTCAATTGTCAAAATCTGAAGTTTAAAAATGACACCATGATTGAAAGAAATGTTTTAGATTTTTATATATTTTCATTTTTTAAATTTATTTTATGTTTTTTAAAGATTTCATTTTTATGTAATCTCTGTATCCAATGTGGAGCTCGAATTTACAACTCTGAGACTAAGAGTCATATGCTCCAATGACTGAGTAAGCCAGACACCCCAGGTTTTTATATATTTTTAAATCAGTTTTTTTACTTAATATTTTTCACTCATGAGTACATTTTTTTAAACCAACAAATACTTGTGCCTACTAGATATCTGATACTACACCAAGGAAACCTTATTCTTGTTCTCAAGAGCTTACAATCTTAGAGGAAGAAACATAACTACACACATATTCATTTACCAATGTGACAAATGCTAAGAGAAAAATAAAAAGTGAGAGAAAAATGTACTTTGGAGGGCTACAGAATGTTTCCTAGAAGTAACACTTACACAGAGAAGCTGAAGAAAGAGTTGGTGACAAAGGGGCAAAAAAGAAAAAGTGAGCCATTATAACTTAAATATTATAAACTAAAACAATTCAAAAGTAAAGACCCTACGGTGAGCAAGAGTGGCAGAATATAAGAAATAATAAGAAAGGTCAGTATGGCTAAGTCACAGTGATTTCAAAGTGTGGCATGATTTTATCAGAGGATCAATATAAAGTTATCAGAGAGTTCTGAGGAAAAAGCACATGATCATCAGATACATTGTTTTAAATAGATAACTATGATAGCGCCCTTGAGAAACTAAAATAAACGGGGTAAGAAATGATGTCTTCTGAAGTAGCACAATGACACGCTGAGTTGCTTGGACAGCAATAGAAAATAATTGTGGATGGATAAAAAATGTTTCAGGGGCGCTTGGCTGGCTCAGTCAGTAGAGTATGTGACTCTTGATCTCAGGGTTTTGAGTCCAAGTCCTACGAGGGGGTACAGAGATTATATCAAGTGTGGAAGGAGGGAAAAAGAGAGAAGCATATGTTCACTTCAGAATGCATGAGACATTAAAAAGGTTTACTAACAAGCCAATCCTTACTATTTTGAGAAAGGAAATTCCACACCCCCTAACTTATTTAACAATCTTATTGAACTTCTGTTTTAAATCCATTTCTTTTCACCTAAGTCCCTTCTATTCTATTTTTCTTATATTACAGAGAAAACAATGACCATACCTTAGGAATGTAATTTTAGCAATATATACCTTCATCAGCAAAAGATGAATAAGAATTTATGGTTTCTGTAATCGTGTACAACTTCTATCGTAGGACCAACCACATTATGTTGAGATTGTCTCTGTTCAGACTGAAAATACTTAGCCTTAAAGGGCCAGGTCTCTTTTCCTCCTTTGTATATACAGCATGTGGCAGTGCCTGGCATGTGGTCAGTAAAAACTGGCTGGACGGAATCACTGCTATTATTACATGTTTTGTTTCTGGCTAAAATAGAATTAGTAAGTATCTTAAATCTATAGTAATCGGTTTTATTTAATTAATTAATTAATTTATTTATTTATTTTAATGTTTGTTTATTTCTGAGATAGAGCATGAGTGAGGGAGGGGCAGAGAGAGAGGGAGACACAGAATGTGAAGCAGGCTTCAGGCTCTGAGCTTTCAGCACAGAGCCCGACAAGGGGCTCGAACTCACAAACCGTGAGATCATGGCCTGAGCCTAAGTCAGTCGCTCAACCGACTGTGCCACCCAGGAGCCCCTCGGTTTTATTTTAGATCAGGTAAGCATATCAAGTTCCTGGGTGACAAACTGACAGAAGTCAAGGTAGCTGATACTTGCTTCACTATTTTTAAATAAGTTTAGATAGTTTTAAAGGACACTAAAATAGAGTAAGTTATACAATCTTCATGTTAGCACATGCTGTAGGTTAATCAATGGTGCTATTACATAGGAAATGTCAACTTATTTTTAGTATCATTTCATCTGAATCATTTGACTACTAAAAGATGACCACATAATTAATTTTCAAGATCAAATTCTAATATATGGTTGCCAATCACATATGCCATTAAGTTAACTTTATTTTAAACACCATTTTGAAAATGGAGCCATAAAATAATCCTTTCTTTCACTGTGAAATCACTATTACTGATTATTCAAATAGATAAGACTAGATGTTTTGTCTAACAAAGTAAAGTTTAAGGCAAAAAGCATTAGGAGATACAAAAATGTTTACTTAGTAATAAAAGGGACAATTTACAACAATCAAGTTATAATGCATCCTTAATGCATTTAACAGTGTAACGTTAAAATATATATATCAAAACTGATAAAATTACAGAGAGAAATGAACAAACCCATAATCACAATGAGAAATTAATAGACTTCTCAAAAACTTGTATATTAAACAGGCTAAAAATTAGATTTGACCACAATTAATAAGCTTGATTTAAAGGCACTTATCATGGTGCCTTATCATTTAAAGGCACATGTTCAAGTTGTGTGGGCATCTGACTTCAGCTCAGGTCATGATCTAGTGGTCTGTGGGTTCAAGCCCCACAACAGGCTCTGTGCTGACAGCTCAGAGCCTGGAGCCTGCTTTGAATTCTGTGCTTCCTTCTCTCTCTCTGCCCCTCCCCTGCTTGCACTCTTTCTCTGTCTCTATCTTAAAAATAAACATTAAAATATAAAAATTAAAAAAATAAAGGACACTTATAAGACCTACCATCCATAAATAGAAAATATACATTTTTTAAAACCACTTCTAGAATCTTCATAAAAAATAGATCAAACTAGGCCACAAGAGCACAAAAAATAGCCAAGAATATATATATGGATGATATTCTTTGAGTATAATGCTATAAAATTATGAAACTTAATTAGAAATTAATTAATTTAGAAACTTAATTAGAAGTTAATTAAATTTTAAAAAACTTATTTCAAACCTGTATACTTCCAGAAAGTAAAAATACATTTTTTCTAAATATATAAAATCACAATAGACAATTATTTAGACCTCAATTCCAGAAACCCTCTATATCAAAATTTATAATGTATAGCTAAAGTAGTACTTAGAGAAAGTGCATAGCTTAAATGTGTATATTAGGTGATAGAAAGGTTAGAAAATTAGATATTCTACATTTATCCCTGAAGAGTAATAAATATAGGGAGCTTATTGTTTGTGCTCCATTTCAATTTACAAACATATTTATTATGTTTCTAGCTTGGGTGTGGTACTTTCCAGATACAGTTGAGTGAAGTAGAATGTAAGAATCTATTCTTAAGTTTATTGCAGAACAGAAAAAGAGAGAAATGATTATTACATACTGTAAGGCAATACATATAATCAAGTATAATATAGAATAGTAAAAACACAACTATTGGGTAAAGCCAACCATTCTGTGTGTTCTAAGCCCTGAAATTGCATGAAAGGGAATAGTAAAGAGAAATGTTCCAGAAGGAAACAAACACCATTTAGTTTGGGAGAAAATTTATCATAAATTGTAATGCATTGCATTGCTTTGGTAAAAATATTACCTATTTCTCACATGTTTGTGAGATATTTGGGTATTTAGGCCTAAGCAGAGGCATTGTCACCTATTCTCCAGACACTAACTCCTTGATGCAGTTCATGTAAATTGATCACCAGAGTAGTCTCATTCATCTCTATAATACTCAGGAGACCAGCACCCCACCAAAAGCACAGGTAATTCAGAACACAGCTTATTATAAGTACTACAGGAAATCACATTAACAGGAAACCAACCTAACGTTGGGGTTGTCTTCACTTTGGTAGTATTGGTTGAACTGAAACTTAAAGAAAAACTAATAGTATGGAAAGGAACAATAATAATAAAAATAATTTGGATCAGAATAAGAACATGGGAAAACGTGCAAAGGAAACAATGAATTACAAAGAACTACAGAAGATAGGAAACTGTTCCCTCCTTGATCAGGGTACAAAAGAACTGCATGCAAAAGATAACAACAGTTGCTGGGAATTCTTAAACACCAAGATATATTTGATTCAACAAGTGATAGAAGTTATTATATGTATCCAAGATATGAAGCAACTTAATAATATGATGATATTGATATTTCTCCCACAATAAGAAGAAGAAAGAAGCACAAGGAAAAACTGGAAGCAGAGACATCAGCGCTTAAAATAATTCGGGCTTTCAGGCTGGAAAAATGGATGGCAGAAATAGCGATACAGAGAAATGAAAGCACATAGAAAAGAACTTAAGAGAGAAATAATTCGGGTTTCAGACAATATAGGACTATGGGTAAAAAACAAAACAAAAAAACCCAAAAAAACAAAAGAAAAGAATATGGATCCCGTGTGACATTATTCAGTTACTGAAACTCTGTACAATGGTTCCTTCTTCAGAAAATGTATATAATAATACTACTTACCTTTTAGAGTTGTCAAAGGAATATTGAGTTAACTTTGATCAAGCAATTAGAATAATATCTGGCACAAAGTAAGGAGTCAGTAAATATTAGCTATTATTACTATCATTACTTATTTCTAGTAACATACTAGAAATACTAGTAGATATACTAGTAGAGGTGTCTGAGAGTCCAGCGGGAAAACACACAAATCAAACATGGATGAAATGACAAAGCTGCACAAATATCTTTGGTATTTTTCCCATTTTCATCCTGTTGCCATTGTCATAATCAAGTCTTTCATCATCTTTTACAAAAGACTTACAACAGGGGCGGCTGGGTGACTCATTCGGTTAAGCATCTGACTTTGGTTCAGGTCATGATCTCAAGGTTTGTGAGTTCGAGCCCCGTGTCGAGCTCTGTGCTGACAGCCTGGACCCTGAAGCCTGCTTCAGATTCTGTATTTCCCTCTCTCTGTCCCTCTCACACTTGCTCTTTGTTTCTCAAAAATGAATACACGTCAAAAAAAAATTAAAAAACAAAACAACAAAACACCCAACAACATTTCTCTCACATCTCTTTCTATTCAGGTCCACATTTTAGGCAGGCATTAACTTTTTTTTAAAAAGTTTACTTATTTTGAGAAAGATTGAGAGAGTACAGGTAGGGGAAGGGCAGAGAGGGAGTGGGAGAGAGAGAATCTCAAGTAGGCTCCACACTGTCAGCACAGAACCGAATGCAAGCCTTGATCTCATAAACATGAGACCATGGCCTGAGCTGAGATCAACAGTCGGACGCTTAACTGAGCCATCCAGGCACCCCACTAATTAACATTTAATAAGCACAAATGTGGTCATCACTGCTTCACATGAAAACTTTAAGGAGAAAGCCTAGACTACTCATCATAGTCCAATGCACAGTAAAGCCTTGGATTGCAAGTAACTTGTTCTGTGAGTGTTCCGCAAGACAAGCAAACATTTCCAATAAATTTTAACTTGAGAAACAAGTGATGTCTTGCAATATGAGTAGTACGTGACACCAGATGTCACATGATCACAACTGAGCCAATGCCAATGGTTCTTCTCTCTCTCACTGCAGGATTGCCAGTATCGTCTTCCATGCTCAGATGCTTGGTCTCAGGCCACAGTGTTTGGCAGAAATCAGTGATTTTTCAGAACATTGGAAGGTGTTCACAACTGGCACTAGTGTATTTTTTGTTACTTCAAAGCACCTACGGACAGTCCCTTGCTTTTCCATGTAAGAGTAAGCTTGGGAATGCTTTGCTTCATTCTAGGTCAGGGTGCCTGCAGATACAGACCCTTTCCTCTGCTGCCTTATTGCCAGTTACATTAAACACAGTATATGACAAGAGCTTATTAATACTGTACTGTAGTCAACATCCATACAAGCATATACAATGGCCCACTGCAGACAAAGGTTGAAAAGAAAGACAGTAAGAAGAAGGAGATGATTATGGTGGAAGTTAAGAAGGAAATCACTGAGAAGTATGAACAAGGTACGTGAGTGGCCGAAATTGCAAGATTTTATAAAGTCTGCATCTGTATCTCGTCTGCAGAGGAGGAGGAGGAAAAGGCGGAGGAACCCCTCACTTCAAATGAGATTAGAGAGATGTGTAAGATGTGGGAAACAGTGCAAAATTTTGTAGAAAAGCACCACCCAAATTATGCTATAGCAGTGTGAGCAATGAGTCTAACAATAGTGCAATGTCATATTTCCATGAAATCTTCAAAAGGAGGCAAAAGCAACATCACTGGATAGGTTCCCTGTTACAGTTGCACGAAAAGAAAAAGATTCAACTGAGCCAATAGATAGCAGTGATTCCACTAGTGATAGTGAAAGTCATCCTACACAATAACCCTCCTCTCTCTTGTCTCCCTCACACCAGCCATGAAGGTTTTCAAAGGTTAGTGTAGGTGAATTTGTTAGTTTTTCTTTATATTTTGTATTTTCTTTATTATTTTGTATTATATTGCAATATTGTAATCATTTTTATATGAATACTTTTGGGTTGTGGAATGTATCATCTGAGTTTCCATTATTTCTTGTGGGAAAATTGGCTTTGATAATACAAGTGCTTTGGATTACAAGGGTGTTTCCCATATGAATTATGCTCACAAACCAAGGTGTTACTGTGTAACTTATTATGATTATTGGAGTGTTTTTCTCTCCTTGAAGTCAACAAAATTCTCAGCTGAAGGAGTTTCCCTTATTAATCACTGAATTTCCTGTGCCTAGGTGCATGAGAGGTGTTAAAGTTACATTCACTCAAAGCTACATAAACATATATAATGATAACTTACAGGGCCAAGCAAACATTTGCAAATAGGCTCTCAAAAAAGAATGTTGAGGAAAAAACCAGAAAGGTTTAGAAGCAAGAGAGAAGACAATTTTAAGTAGATTGTTAAAAATCCTGAATGACACACTGATCAAAAAACATTAGGAAAGCAAAAGATACTTTCAATTCAATTAAAAAATTAATTATGAGCTTATATATCAGATACTGCAAATGTGAATGTAAATAAGACATGATTTTAGATCTAAAGGAGTAAACATAATATAAAGTGGGCACTACACACACAGAGTAATAAGAAAAAAAATATTCATAAGGAGTCCATCTTGGTCATTTGGAGAAGGCTTCTTGAATGATTATTCTGCAACTTAGTGTTGAAGTAAGCAAGCATTCACCAGACCAAGAAATATAGTTACAGTGAGGTAGTAGTGTAGAAGCTAGATTACAAAATACGAAGAAGGATGTGAGTTGCTAAGAAATAGAGGGAGTAGCTACAGTTGCTCATTTAGAAGTGTTGGCTAAGAAAGAGCAGAAATCAAAAAGTAGTTAAAAATAACAAGGCAGTCATGTAGAGGTTTTTTTCAGCTGGGGAAGGAGTTCAATATGATGATACATTTTGAGAGTTGGGTCTCTAAGAGACAAAGAAATTAAATTCAGAGCACAATCTAGGAAGGGAAAAGGGCATCACTTCTGAGACTGCAAGTAAAGATGAGATTATCATCACTTTCTGTTAAAGAAAATAGAAATTAGGGGCACTTGGGTAGCTCAGTCGGTTAAACGTGTGACTTTGGCTCAGGTCATGATCTCACGGTTTGTGAGTTCGAGCCCCACCTAAGGCTCTGTGCTGACAGCTCAGAGCCTGGAGCCTGCTTCAGACTCTGTGTATCCCTCTCTCTCTGCCCCTCCCATGCTCTCTCTCTGTCTCTCAATAATAAATAAACATTAAAAAAAATTTTTTTTAAAGGAAAAAGAAAAAGAACATAGAAATAGGTTGAGGTGAAAGCAGTCTATCATGCAGCTCATTCCAGATGGCCTCATTCTTCTCTGTCAAAAAGGATATGACCTTACCACTGTTACTGAGAGGAACTGAAATTGACAGCATTTAGAAATGAGATATTTGAAACAGTTGCTAGGAAAAGTACAACTATCAACTAATGAGTAAAGAGTAGTATTGCCAAGTGTATACAGAGCCAAGTTTTTTATTGGGAAATTACAACTGAAAAACCAAGTCTCTTTGATAAAAAAAGGATATTCCTTAGGGTACCTGGATAGCTCAGTCAGTTGAGCATCTGACCCTTGATTTTGGCTGAGGTCATGATCCCACAGTTTTGGGGACTGAGCCTACATTGGGCTCCATACTGACAGTACAGAAACTTCTTGGAATTCTCTCTCTCTCTCTCTCTCTCTCTCTCTCTCTCTCTTTCTGCCCCTCCCCTACTTGTGCCCCCCCAAACAAATAAATAAATAAACTTAAATAAAAAAGGATGTTCCTTAATGCAAGGAAACAAGTGGTAATACAATCAAAGCCATATGTGAAAGATTAATAGGGAACTTTATAAAGTAATGCTCATTAATTCTTGCTTTAAAACTGCCACCTTCAAACTACAACCTCATTAGTTTAAAATTCTGGTAATTGATTAGTCAATGATGCACACAGACCACATCAGCAATAAAACTTTGAATTTTTTTCCTAAGGAAGAGTATATTGCAGATACTGTAACCTCTACTGCACCAAAAGAAAAGAGAAGAAATGAAACAAAAAAAAAAAAGGAAAAAAGAAAAGAAAGGAAAAAAGACAAGAAAAAAGAAAAAAGTACAGCTAATAGTGGAATAGTGGAGATAAAGTGGCATGTCAAAATTAAATACTAAAAAAACAGAAAAAAAGGTCAAATTAAAAGAAGAGGGACAAAGATTAAATGAGATAAACAGAAAATAAGATATAAGACAACCCCAAAATACAGATTACACTAAATATAAACAGTCTAAACACTGCAATAAAAAGGCATAGATTTCCATAATAAAAACAAAACAAAACAAAACAAGATCCAGAACATGCTACTTCAAAAAACATATTTTATATACAAAGATATATATGAGTTAAATTCAAAGGCATAGAAAAGGACATACCTGTAAATATTATCATAAGAAAGCTGGAGTACCTATATAAATATCAGATGAATTAGACTTCAGGACAAGGAATATCAAAGATAAAGAAGGACAGTTTTATAATAAAGGGTTAATGGATCAAAAACACAAAACAATCCTAAATGTATATTCACCTAATGAGCTTCAAAGTACACGAAACAAAGATTGTCAGAACTGAAAAGACAAATAGACAAGTTCACAATTATAGGTAGAGATTTTAACACTTCTCAATTAATTGAAAGAATAAGTATACAGAAAATCAATAGGGATATAAAAGACTATAATAAGTCTATAAATTAACTAGATCTAGTTGAATTTATGAAACACTACACAATAACAGCAAAATATACATTCTTTTCAAAGTGTATTTTTGAAGCATTCACCAAAAGAGACCATGTGCTGTGCTGTAAAATGTCTCAATAAATTTAAAAGATAAAATACAACATATATTACCTGAATAAAATAAAATTAAATTAGTAATTAAAAATATATTTAAAAAATCTCCATGCATATATTTGGAAATGAAACAATAATCTTCTAAATAATATATGAATAAAAGAAGTGATTGCATGAGAAATTACGAAGTATAAACTGAATGAAGATAAAAAAATAATATATCAAAATTTGTGGGATGTAGCTAAAGCAGTGCTATATGGAAAATGTATAGCACTAAATTTTATGTAAGAAAAGATTTAAAATCAATCAAATTTTTCCATGTTAAAAAACTAAAAAAAAGAAGAACAGATTAATGGTACAGCAAGGAGACAACAAAAAGCAGAAATCAAAATGGAGAAAAAGAAAAAAAAAAGTATAACCAGAAAACAGGCTCTTTGAAAATTCAACAAAATTAATAAACCAGACTCAAGAAAAGAAAGAGGATATAAATCACCTTTATAAGGTGATGGCAAAAGCTATCCTACTGAAGTGAAAAGGAAGTATCCTGAATAATAGTATGCCAATAACTTTGATAACATAGAAGAAATGAACAAATGCTTTGAGAGAAAAAGTAATGACCAGAGCTGGCCTTAAAGGAAATGGAAAATCTAAATACCTCTACACATAATAAATAAATTCAATTGTTAATAAAAATCTTCCCACCAAGAAAATTTTAGGCCTGAATAAAACTCTGTAACTCATTTTATGATGCCAGTATCATTCTAATATCAAAAAGAAAATATCAGAAAACACAAATCAATATCTCCCAAAAATGTACACACTAATATCTCTTATGCAGTGACATATGAAAAGGATAATATATCATGACCAAGTGAGATTTTTCCCATAAATCCAAAGGTGGTTTAATATTTAAAAATTAATATTAAACAGAATAAAGGTATAAAAACACATGATCAATTCAGTGGTATAGAAAAGCATTTGCATTTGACAAAATTCAAGACCTGTTTATGATTAAAAAAAAAAAAAAACCTCTCAGAAAAAACAAAAACAAAAAAACTTAACAGAAAGGAACCTCCTGAATCCAGTAAAGTTCTATATATGAAAACCTACAGGTAAGAGTCATATTTAATGATGATAGACTAAATGCTTTCCCCTTATGGTAAGGAACAAAGCAAAGATGTCCACTGTCACCATTTCTACTTGACATTTTATTGGGGGCCCTAGCCAGTGCAGTGAGGCAAGAAAAAGAAATTAAAGGCATAGAGATTGAAAGGAAGAAATAAAACTGTCTTTATTTACAAACAACACGATCATGTTTGTAGAAATCTTCAAAAAAGTACCTAGAATAAGTGAATTTAACATGATCAAGGGATACAAGGACAACACACACAAGCTGATTAAATTCAATATGCTGTGAACAAATCATTGCAAAATAAAATTTTAATAAAATTTCTACTTCCTTCCCCTAGTCATGGAACTCCCTCTTTAATCCTCTGGATGCTGAGTTTGTTTTGCACACCCAGCTGGGGAAGCCAGGCATTCACTCATGGACTCTTCCTTTTTTCCTGAAGAAGAAATCAGAGGTTCTCTAGTTTAGCCCTAAACTGTACCATCTTAGGGGAGGGATGATGCCATCAATACCGAGCTGATCCTCTTACCCACTTCACTCTGTCCAAACTTGGTTTTTCCCCCCTCTTCTCTAAAAGAGTGCTGTAACTTCTCTGGAAAATTGTACTTCTACAAAGGCTCTCTCATCCAAAGGTGACTACCCAAGTCATTGTTCTGCAGGTGCTCCAAGAACACAGCTGAGAGAGCCAGAATCAGTTCACATAAGGTTCTACAGCCAGTGCCTAAGTCCATTTGCCTATTACCTAATAAACTGGTAGTTGAGGCTCCTCTCAGAACCCTTGGCATATAGCACTAGGTTCCACAACAGCCACAAAGACACTTTTATTTGTGGATAGATGTCAAATTTTTGTTGTTGAAGGGGTGGAGGGACAAAAAAAGGGTTGTCTTACGCTGCCATGATGTTAATATCAATGTCCCTGGGCATCCTTCTTCTGACAATCCTACCTGCACTAGATGGATAGAAGTAAGAAACTTTCTTTGTATTAAGGCACTGAGATTTTAGATTATTTTTCCAACTATTTGCCTACCTTGACTAGTATAAAACATAAAAATATTTTAAGGAATTGTAATAGAAATAATTAGTATCAATAACACTAATTACAGTCATATAATTAATTAGATTTGTGAATGAAGTCTGAAAATAACACTACATTGTTTATTGTGGTTAAGCTGCTAAAATAACCAAGTATCCCTAAGTCTTACACAAGTATACAAAATAACCGAGATTCAGGGAATTTATTTATGATACTTGTTGAGTACATATTAGGTGTGATGTACTCAGGGATATATAATAATAAGACACATTTTTGTGCTTTGAGGAGCATAACAGGGCAGCTTATGCAAGTGTTAAAATAACCCTTGTATAATGCAAAAAGCAATACATGCCACATTAGGAGGGAAAATAGTATTAATGCAAAATCTTTAATTATGACACCATAAAAGGTGTTATCCAAGTGTCAAGAAGAGAAAAATTGATTTGCAAGAAGGCAGAGAGAATATCTTTTTAATTTATCATAAATCTATGTTCTCAGAATCTAATACCCATTCCATTTTTGGCAAGCTAGCAAATGAAATTCCCTTTCCTTCCTTTTGCCTTTAACGTCTTTAACTTTAAAGGGAAAGTATAAGCCTAGCTGATCTTATTAAAAACAAAACAATGTCTATCATTTACCGAGCACCTCTACTGGGTGATAGACATCGTAGTACTTTATGTGATCTCATTTAACCATTACAGTAGACATAAATATCATTATTTATCTTTTCCACTTGTTATGGCACAAATACACTATCTACCTTATCTAGGCCACGTTAGTAGTTGGTAGCAAAACCACAATTTTATTTTTTTTATTTTTATTTTTAAATATATGAAATTTATTGTTACATTGGTTTCCATACAACATCCAGTGTTCATCCCAAAAGATGCCCTCTTCAGTACCCATCACCCACCCTCCCCTCCCTCCCACCCCCCATCAGCCCTCAGACAAAACCACAATTTTAAATTCAGTTCTGATTTCAAAGCTTGTGTTCTTCATCTCTAACCTATGCTGCATAATGATCCATTTCAGACCGATTAATCTATTCCTCAACCCAATCAAACCTTTAATCCATGTTATACAGGTGAAGTTATTATACAGGTACAGAAGTCAATATTTAGGTAAATTTCAAAAATGTTTTTTTTTTCCATGTAAGAGCATTAACTAGGAAAAGAATGTTGCTACCCTAAGATGTATGAATACTTTTTCAGTGTCATAAACCTTAACTTTCAAGACCTTTAGTCCTTTTATGCTTAAATTACATTCATAACAATAGGTCTTTGAGGTCTAAAGGATAAAATTCTTAACAGAATTCTCCATACAGGTCTAAAGATAAAACTGCTACTCTTTGTTAAAAAGGCCCTGATCTTCTTAGAACAAGTGTCATTTCCTTTTCTCCTTTCCATTAATTTTAGTATATACTACTAATCCATTGTAGTTAACTTCTGGGTAGGCTCATGGCAAAGAGAAAAATCAGCAGATTTATTGATCAACTATTTTCATAAAAATGACTTTTCAAAAGCAATTTGCCTGCTAACACAATGCCAATTTTATGAACATAAAGTATTAAATGTCACAATACATTCAGGAGTCGGAATACACACATTTTCTCAAAAACCACCTACAAATTCTCTTGGAATTTCTTGGGATAACAATTGGCAGGAGATTTCAGCTCACTAACCACCACTCATAGTTTGCGCTTTCAGAGTAAAGGGCAAATCTTGACCAAAAAAGGTACATGGGGTCTGTTACAAAATACATGATCAGACAACATTACGTGAGGCTTAGAGTTCTGAAGGAGATGTTCTAACTATAGATCTAATGTACAATAATTTGCCCAAATGATACTTCATGACATTTGTATGAATTAAAGGGAAATGAGTAAGAAATAGTCCTTGCAGTTTCTTCCTCCATTAGATTTACTATTGGGGGTCCATGAAATGTTTTTAAAATATATACTATTTGGGGCACCTGGATGGCTCAGTCGGTTGAGGATCCGTCTTTGCCTCAGGTCATGATCTCATGGTTCATGAGTTCAAACCCCAGGTTGGCTCTCTGCTGTCAGTGCAGAGCATGTTTCTTATCCTCTCTCTCTCCCTCTCTCTCTCTCTGCCCCTGCCCTGCTCACCCTCTCTCTCCCTCACTCAAAAATAAACATTGGGGCTCCTGGGTGCTTAGTTGGTTGAGTGTCCAACTCTTGTTTTCAGCTCACTTCGTGGGTTCAAACCCTGCATCAGGCTCTGTGCTGACAGTGAAGAGCCTGCTTGGGATTCTCTCTCTCCCTCTCTCTCTCTGATCCTCCTCTGCTCTCTCTCTCTTTCTCAACAAATAAATAAACTTTAACAAATTTAAAATAAATAAACATTAAAATATATACTTATTAGGCAGTTTAAACTTTTATAAACTGAAATTTCATGCACTTAATTAGCATTATATGAATTTATTTTTATCTATAGAAGAGCAACCTAAATGCTTAATAAACATTTTTTTTTTTTTAATTATCAAAGTAAGCTTCTAACTCATAAGCTACTACCTGGCTTCAAAGCTTAAAAAAAATCTAAATTTGCAAATTTTTCACAATCATCTTTCTACTTTTAATCTATAATATTTAAGGCCTAATTCAGCCATTATCATACCTTAACTATATCACTGAAAGAAAATAGCATATGATCTACCTTGCTGCCTTTATCTGTGTCATCAATCACGCTTCATTTTGTTCTAACAGTGTCAAGCCACACTGTCAAATATCTTTAATTATGTCATTGATATATTCAAATATCTTCCATGAGTCCCATTTACCTAAACTAATTCTACATTTCTTAACCTTATAATAAAACCTTCCATTCTCTGAAAGTGAACTGGGTTTCCAGGCCTTATTTCCACTACCTTCCTACATGTATCCTACATCCTGTTAGTTTTGTGTACTTAAATGCATTTATTTCATCAACCTAAAACTGTAGGCACCATGGAAGAAACAACTGTGCCTACCTCAATATTCTCCATATACAATGGGATATGATAGTATCCATTTGAGAGAATGAATGGTTAATACAGAAAATTATTTCAGTTGAAGAGTTATGACAGTAATTTTACTGAATATTGATTGATTCACTGCTAATATGGCAATATAATTATTTAAGTATCATAAGAAGTCATAATCTTAAGGTCAGTTGGGTTTTGGTATATCTACCCTCTGTTTTTGTGCCCTCGTTTCCTAAATACCAATCTTTTCTCCAGAGGATACCATATACTCTTCTTTTTTTATGTTATACTCTCTTTCCCATTCCCCATCTTAAAGACAGATGTCCAGATTCACAGTTCAAACTTTCATATACGTACTCCTGCTTGCTGGTGAGCTGGTTAAACTTCAGTGTAAATGAATTTTAGCCTATGTTGCAGTACTTGTAGTACCTAACCTATATTTTATACTCCAAATCTTCTTTCTGATATTTGGAAAGCCCAACTATGCTTTTGATACTATTTTTCTCTCTGTTATTACCGAACATTCATTTTTGTGTGTGTGTGTATTTAAACTTCCATGTATTTGGGTCTTGACTTTCTATCTAAATTGCAAGTTCCATGGGGCACATGGGTGTCTCAGTAGGTTAAGCTCAGGTCATAATTGAGCTTGATGTCAGCTCAGGTCCTAATTTCACAGTCCATGAGAGCGAGCCCTTCATTGGGATCCACACTGACAGCATGGAGCCTGCTTGGGATTTTCTCATTCCCTCTCTCTCTCTGCTCCTCCCCCACTCCCTCTCTCAAAATGAAGAGACTGTAAAAAATTAAATAGCAAATTCCTTGAAGACTACAATAATGCTTTATATTCTCTATCTAATGAAACTCCATTCAGCACCTTACATTTAATAGGTGTTCAGTAAATAGCATTATAAGAACATATTAAATTATCCCAAAATTTTATCAAAATAATTTTATTAATGAATTTAAAGATTTTAAAAAAGGGGGGATGAGGGGTGCCTGGGTGGCTCAGTCAGTTGAGTGTCCCAACACTTGATTTCTGCTCAGGTCATGATCTCCCAGTTGGTGAGATTGAGCCCCTAGTTGGGCTCTACAGAGAATGGAGAATCCCTGCTTGGGATTCTCTCTCTCCCTCTCCTTCTGCCCCTTCCCCCACATGCACACGCTCTGTCTCTGTCTCTCTCTCAGAATAAATAATAAAAGAAAAAAAGAGGGGGATGAAAAAATCACAATGATTCATTATTTAGCCTTCATTTTCAAGTTGCCCAAATGGTCTAAAACTTCACAATAATCTTTGATTGTTTTTAATGGAGCTGAATAAGAAAATTTGATTCTCTCCATAAATCTAACATGATCTACAAAGCTCTACTTGACTTAACCACATAGACAGAACTTCAGGATTGGCTTCTTGTTTATATGGAATCATAGATAAAAACTTATCAAGCTAGTTCTGAGCTCCCAAAACACAAGAATCATACTTTACTGTAAGAGAAGTATAATAAGGATAGGGGAAAAACCTTAATTATTATTGTAATTAACTAAGAATCTACTTTTTATTGTTAAAACAGCTAATTAACTAGCCTCTACGATTCTTCTTCTGTATTATCCCATTTCATTACAAAATACATTTGGTTTTAGGAATTAGAAAAATGAGATGTTATTTTTCTTAAGTATACACATTTGCTTCATAACAATAAATTTGACAATTCTGTATTCAGAAGATACTTAACACAGGCATAAGCATAGGCTTCCTAATTAATGGTATTTCAAGTGAAGTGAATGGGTACCTGAAGAATCCCATTGTTGCAGTTTTATTATAGTCACAATTTAAAAATTTTTAGAAATACAAATGCTTGCTTGATACAGAGTTAACCTATAAAATTCTGGAAGTCTAGAATCACTCTTTCTCAGTGGGAAAGCTTGAATAACAAATGACCCTCTAAGGGAAATTTTCTACTTATACCTACCTATAAACCTTACACTTACTGTATACTTTTACCTATTTGTTTAAAGTATTTTTTACATAAAGGAATGTAATAAATTTCTTTCAGCGAAGCTCTCAACTTGAATCTTACTTAAATTTTGTGATGATTAACAATCAAGGAAATAATCTAATAATTATATTTCACTACTGAAAACAGTATCAAATAGAATTTTCTAGAATTAAAAACTATATATTTTATCAGATTTAGAAACAATTAGAATTTATGCTTATTTTTATGTCATTCTCCTTTTGAAGATAATGTACTTATAAAAATACCTGCAAGATTATTCTTTTAAAATGCTGATACCTATAAAATATTTCTAAAGTAATTATGCTTTTTGTGCTAGTTACACAATTCAGAGAATCTCTAAGAACTTGGAGCAGGCTACTTTACAGAAACAATTAAATATTAAAAGATATAAGTGGTCAACTCACATTTTACTAAGTACATATTAGAAATATTTATGAATACTCTCACATTCCTTTTCCAATTATATTCATTGGGGATTAGGGAAAACTTGGATACAGATTTATTTTGTTTTGTAGCATGAAGCTAATAACATTATTTGGGTAAGTCCTTGAAGGTGTGAATATTTGTGTTA
Organism: Prionailurus viverrinus; assembly: GCF_022837055.1. Classification (NCBI taxonomy): domain Eukaryota; kingdom Metazoa; phylum Chordata; class Mammalia; order Carnivora; family Felidae; genus Prionailurus; species Prionailurus viverrinus. The sequence goes on from NC_062561.1 coordinate 145,857,939, forward strand.
ATTCTGTATTGAGAGATACATAAGCTACTAAGAGTCTATAGAGTATGTTTAGTGCTGTCACCTCCTTCCTTATGACTCCATTGGTTTCACATAGTTATTTTTAGGATATCCATATTTAAGAAGCAGGATAAACCACATATTTAATAATAATCAGAGGGGTGCCATGTTGGCTCAGTTGGTTAAATTCGACTCGATTTCAGCCCAGGTCTTGATCTTACGGTGATGAGTTCAAGCCTCATGTTGGGCTCCATGCAAAACAAAACAAAACAAAAAACAAAGGGGGCATCTAGGTGGCTTTGTCAGTTAAGTGTCTGACTCTTTATTTTGGTTCAGGTCATGATCCCAGGGTCATGGGATTGAGCCCGGTGTTGGGCTCCATGGGATCGAGCCCCCTGTTTGACTCCACATTGAGTGCTGAGTATGGAGCCTGCTTAAGTCTCTCTCCCTCCACCACCACCACCCCTTTCGCCCCCTGCTCTGGCTCTCATGCTTCCTCTCTCTCAAAATAAACAACTAAACATTTTTTTTAAAGAATAATAATAATCAGAAACTATACGAAGAAACCAGAGATTTACACAGTCAAAACAAAGTAAAACAAGACTTAGAGAAAATAATGTAAAGGTGTGCATGTTGAGAGGAGGGGTAGAACACAATACAGTTTGGGGTTTAATTTTTTAGTTAACTTATGACTCAAATGACGATAGACTTTTAGTAATTATAAACAGCATAAAAATGCCAAGTATATTCGGAATTTATAAAATTGACTTCATCCATTTTTCACAACAATGTATAAAACACAGCATGCAATATTGTCTCTTCACTTGAAAAGGCAACTTTAAAAATAGGTCACAGCTTCTGATGGAGGATACAAACTGCCAGGAAAACTAGCACAGCAGGGGTTCAAGAAATGATGATAATAATGAGACTGCATTACTGCTGAGAATCAGAAGAGAAGGCTTAATTCTCACTCCAGCCCCAGTCACCCATTTTCTATGTGGCCTTGGGTGAGTCACTTAAACTCTCAGTGATTTGATTAAAAAATAACATTGAGTTTACTTGCTTTGCAAATTTACTGTAAGTTTACATAGAGCCCTGATGAGATGTGAATGTAATACATATTCCTTTACTCATGACCCTAGTCTTTGTAAAGACTTTTTATGTTTTGTTCCCTTTATGACAACTTGTATATTTACATAAGCCACAAAGGCTGAGAGATTAATTCTAAAATAAAAATAATCTTTCAAGAAAAAGGTTTATTTTAGAAGAAAGAGGAGGAGGAAACCCTCCAAAATACTGGTTTTACTGTTTCTTCACCTCATGTGAAACAAAGCTTGAAAGAGAAAAGGGACTAGCTAGAAAGCTGTGAAAAGGGACTAGACACTGGCTCTTTGACAAACAAACTGAAATAAAAACTCTAAAAATGATTTAGAAAGTGTCCCTTTAATACCTCAGAGTAGGGCTTGTCAGCCTTCTAAAATCTATCTCCTGCAGGACCTTTTCACTCTGTCTTTTGTTTGTCCCTATCAAGATTATTTGTTAAATTTTATCTTCTATAGCTTTTAATATAAAAAGTCATATCAAATATGTATTTTCAACTGCCTAAACTCTTTCCCCAACCAGATTTTGATACATTCCTCCCTATACTTTTCCACTCAGTCCTATGAACTCTCCTTCAAATCCCCAATTTGGGCAGGATATTTTGCTACTCATAACATTAATAAACATCATTACTGAAATAAACTTAGAGAGCTCTATATGATGCCTAGCTATTTTCCACTAGTCATATGAAAATTCAGAAAAAAGTATAACCAGAACAACTCTCCTTTATGTTTCAGTTACCTAGAAATTCAGTAACAACATCATCACCAAAAATATACTTGTTGCTTCATTTATTTATGTATGAATAAAATTATATCGTCAGGGCAGCAGGGAGTAGAGATGAGACAATGACAGGATCTTGCTGTTTTAGCAAAACGTTTCACAATTTCCTATTATTTTTACACAAGTTAACTAAGTGTTTATATAGTTAACTTTATTTTCCTTTTTTGTTTTTTCCTTTTTTCCTATTCCTTTCTCCCTTCATCCCTCCCTGTCTCCCATCCTCCTTTCCTTACTCCTTCTATCCATTCAATATTGGTTTTTGGCTGAGCCCACAATCTCAACAATAAAACTGCATTACTCAGGGCAGAAGCTAATAGGTTTCTCCTCCCTCAAATGCCACTGGAAACTTCCTGAAGAAATAAGAAACACATTAATTAAAAAAAACAAAAACAAAAAACCAGAGGGTACTTGCATAAGCAATGAAAACAGTTTCCGGTCTACATTATGATTAAATCAACTTGAATAATAAATGTCTGATATGGATAAGATCTATTAGGACATCTTGCATATCTATGGCCAATGACATTTGCTCCCAACAATTGTGTGCATTTTTTTCAGTGCATTGTTAAATAACAAGCAGTGGGACCTCTACCACTTCCCTTTAAGATAATTGCATAACATTACAAATTCTATTAAGAGGAAATTTCTTTTAAATATACTGAATACTGAAATTTTTCATTCAAAATCATTCCATTATTCATTGTCATACTAGTCAGTGTATTGGATGGATATAATTATACACATACATACATATACATACATATGTATACACACACATATGCACATTTGCATATGTGTTTGATTATAAGTATAAACTGAATATATTTAATTTTTTATAATTATTTACATATTTAATTGACACATGGGCTCAAATTTTACATTTTACATTAAAATGCTATATATATTCACATATATTCTTATTCTGAAGTCATTATCTATTAATTTAATTCTTTTTCTTTTAAACAAGGTTACATAAAAATTATTCTTACAAATTACATTTTATAGGCAATGAATCATCAGCCTATTTAATAAATATTTAAAGGACAAATAGAACAAGGGTTTTGGGCTTATTTTTTGATTTGGTTTTCTGGGTTTTCTACATGGCAATTTATTGGCAAAGTAATTTGTACCCTAAGCTTCAATCTTGGGATTTTTAACAACTGATTTGGTCATTATAGAGATAATAAATATCATTCACGGTGACAATTTAAATTTAAAAAAACATGTCAAGTTGAGAGATGAGATTTGGTAAAAAATTGGTTTCTCTTCTGTTTCAATGACTCCTAATATAATAAAGCCACTGAAATCAACTTAATGCTTGTCAAGATCCACTGAACTTTATAGCGAGCATCTGGGTAGTGGCACAATACAGATGTTGGAATAGAATACCACAGTAAAACTACTTCAAGATTCATCTGGTTAATAACACTACTTCATTGAAAACATTACTTTCTGCAATTTCTGACTTATTTTTGCCCAAATAAAGGCTGTTCACCATTTTTTTAAAGGCACATTTGGGACCTAACAAAACAAAGCTGCAACTTCTATCATATATTAAAGTATTGGCTTTATGGGGCACCTGGGTGGCTCAGTCGGTTAAGCGTCCAACTTCAGCTTAGGTCATGATCTCGCGGTCCATGAGTTCGAGCCCCGCATCCGGCTCTGGTCTGATGGCTCAGAGCCTGGAGCCTGCTTTCGATTCTGTGTCTCCCTCTCTCTCCATCCCTCCCCCATTCATGCTCTGTCTCTCTCTGTCTCAAAAATAAATAAACGTTAAAAAAATTAAAAAAAAAATAAAGTATTGGCTTTATAGCTAAATAATGGAATTTAATTTTTTTGGATTAAAAAATAAATGTCCATTATAAAGCACTATCTACAAGTCACAAAAAGTTAAGAAAATCTCCATAAACTTCAAAAATCTGTATCTTTGGAAATGAGAAACAAAGTGTATAGGTAAGTTATAACTTCCATAACTCTTTTTTTGTTTTTTTGTGGCAAACTATGTTTCTAGACAGGGCTCATATTAGATGCTGGTTAAATCAAACGAACTAAAGGACCTGAAAATGTTCTCACTGGCATCATCAAAAACTTTCTCCAACTTTCTTGGTAGCCAGCAAGAAGGATTTTCTTCATTCTTCCAAGATGCCTCATCTTTGCCTGACCCTGCCAAATTCTCCATTCATGTTCTAATTTGCTTTGAATTCTATGTTTTCATCCCAGTCTACTACTAGTTGGTTTTACTATTAACCCAGGAACACAGGTGCATTGTAGAAAAAAATCAGGAAACACACTAAAAACAAGAAAATAAAAATCAAGTGTAATCTCACTATTCAGAAACAACTACTGTTAACATTTTAAGACAAATTTTTAAAATAAAAATGAGATTAAGGTATAATTTCTATGGGTTTGTTAAGTGATATTTTCATTGAGTAATATATCCTGAATATCTTCTACTTGTCTCATTCCCTTCACATTTTTAGTATTTTAATTTTTCTCTTTCTCAAAACAATTTTTCCAAGTCTTTACTACTTAATAATTCTAAATGAGAGGTCAGCAAACCTTTTTCCGTAATGAGCAAAACAGTAAATATTTTAGGTTTTGCAGGCCATGTGGTCTCTGCTACTATTATTTAATTCCAGTATTGAAGTGTAAAAGGAGCCACAAACATACATCAAGAATCGACGTGGCTATGTCCCAGTAAATTTAAAAATCAAATATTTTTTTTCAAATAAAACTTTAGTTACAAAAACAGGCAGTGGGCTGTAGTTTGCTGACCCAATATTCTAGACAATTCTGTATAAAAAATATTGCACATCATGATTACTATCACCTCTAGCTGAGTATTTTACAGATTATCTTTATACTAAACTTTTTCTATTAGTACAGATTTACCCCAGCACACAATCCCAAGGATATGTTCATTTCCTGTGGTGACATGCAAATGTGATTCTTCAAAAGTGGTAGAAAATCCTCCATGCTGGAACGGTACCAGAAAGACTTCCCCAGTCTGTGTCTTAGAAACCTGTATTTCAATAGCAAAGTAGAAGGGTGCTCTTCCCTCTCCCCTTTAGCCAACTGAGGTCCAAGTTAAATGGGTAGTAACTTGCTGACACAGAGAATTTTCATCCCTGTTTCAAATCTATGAAAGAGAGAGAAATTGATATTGAAGGAGTTGGAATAGCAGGACACCTGTCAGTTTATATGCATCCATATCCATGCTGTCTTCCTTCCCCACTGCGACAACAAAAGAGGTTTTTCTCCTCCTAGGGCTCCAATTTTTTTTTTTTTTTTTTTTGCTATAGAGTCTATTCCTTATTGCCTTTTCACCATGGTTCAGAACCTCTCATTTTAATCCTTCTCTCTCTCATGTCTCTTCAAGCCCCATCCCTCTGTCTTCACTCGCTTGCTCTCTCATCATTATTTAAACTTATGTAGGATTTGCCTATCTTAAGAAAGCCCTTCCTAAATTTAAAATAGTACCGTCCCTACTGTTTCTACTCTTCCTTTTCATTCCCAAGTTTCATGAAAGATTTGTCTACACTTCCCTTTTCTTATTTATTCCTCATTTCACTTCAGTCAGGTTTTGCCCCATTCAACCACTAAAACTGACTAATGTTATCAGTGCAATCTTATTGTTAAATCTACCTTTAAGCTCACCTTTTACCTTGCTGGTCAAGAGTGCAAATTACAGAGTCAAACTGCATGAGTTCAAAGCTTGATTGTGTCACTTACTAGCTATGCATTAATTTGGGCAAGTCTCTTAACCTCTCTGTACCCTCACTTTTCTCATCTGCAAAATTGGGATATAGTAATATCTAGATCAAAAGATTACTGTGAACATTTAAATAATGAGTGCAAAACTGTTTACAACAGTGCTTGGTGCATAGTAAACTCTATACAGATGCTTAGTTAGCAGCATTTGATACAATTACCCTCTCTCCCCTTACTGAAAGGATCTCTATTGAAACATTACCTATGTTATTTCATTGCCCTTTGGATTCATTTTTCCTAATCTTCCTTTCATATTACTCTTCCTTTATAAGGCAGTTCTCTTCCAAGCCCACTGTCCTACTCACATTATCCTCTTCTCAGACAATCTCTCCCATTCCCATTGCTTGAGTTTCCACCTGGTGTCTTCTAATCTATTATCTCCTATCAAAATTTCCCTCCTTTTCTAGATACCTGTATAAAGTGGCTCTAGTACATCATTACTTGGCTATCAAAAAGCACTCATGTTACACATATCTAAAACCTACCTCACCTTCTCAGATCCTACCCCTAACCTTATTCCCTCTCCAGTGTTACCTAGCTCAGTGAATGGTACTGCTATCCATCAAGTTCGCCAAGCCTGAAACATGTGAGGTGACCTAGATTCCTAATCACACACCATCTTCCACATGTAGTAAGGGTCCTGTCAATAACACTTTTAAGTGGTTATCAAATCTGTTCACATTTCTCTATCCGTACTGTTACTACCTTAGACTAGGCAACTATTATCTTTCACTCCATTATTTCTATAAACTTCTAACTAAAGTCTTTGCCCAGAGTGTTAGTCCTCTTCAACATATGCTCTATAATGCTATCAAAATATACCCTCTAATTACAAGCTGATTAATGCAGAACAAAAGCTTAATGGTTACACACTGTCCTTATAAAACTCTGGCACTCCTAAATGTGGATTTAAAAAGCCCTCATGGCCTGGCCCTTATTTACCTCGAGTCTCGTGTCACATCTCCACCTTTTCCCCACTTCAGGTTTTCTACATAATCATGTCATCTACAATTTTACCTTTTCCTTTCTGTTTGCTTTTCCCTTTTTCTTGTCTGAGTGCCCTGGCTAGAAGTGCCAGTATGATAAATAGAAGTAGTAAAAGTTGACACTTTTGCTTTATTGTTTATGGTAGAGGGGAAACATTCAGTATTTTACCATGAAATAATATGTTAGTGGTAGGATTTTATCAAACTGAGGTAGTTCCTTTTATTCCCAGTTTGCTACGAGTTCTAAAGAATGAATGTTAGATTTTATCAAATGTCTTCTCTGTGTTTACTGAAATGACACACTGCACTGATTAATTTTCAAGTGTTAAACTGATCTTTTTAAAATTATTATTTATTGTCAAATTGGTTTCCACACAACACCCAGTGCTCATCCCAACAGGTGCCCTCCTCAATGCCCATCACCCACTTTCCCCTCCCTCCCACCGTCCATCAATGTTAAACTGATCTTAAAATGCCTTGGATAAACCCCACTTGCTCACAGTTTATATATCATCTTTTTCTTTTTTCTTTTATTTTTTTCTGTTGGATTCTGTTTGTTCAATTTTTGTTAAAAGTTTTTTGCATCTATATTCATGTGAGACACTGGTCCTTAGTTTTCTTTATTGGAATGCCATCTCATTTTGGTGGCAGGAAAAAGGGGATAAAGGCCACCCCTTTAATTATCATGAAATAAATTTCTATATCCCAGGTTAGTTTTTGGCTCTGAAATCCTTTTCTGACATTAATGTAGCCACTGAAACTTTGTTTTGAATAGTATTCTCCACTCTTAAAAATTTTTAAGGTTGTTTATCTATCTATCTATCTATCTATCTAGAGAGAAACGTTCACATGTGTGCGTGAGGAGAGGGGCAGAGAGAGAAGAAGAGAGAGAATCCCAAGCAGGCCCCGTGCAGTCAACACAGAGCCCCATGCGGGTCTGGGGCTCCATCTCAGGAACCAGATCATGACCTGAGCCGAGAAAAAGAGCTGGACGCTTAACCGACTGAGCCACCCAGGTGCCCCCATTCTTTTTACTTTTAATCTATTTGTTTCTTTATATCTAATGTGGGATTTTGTAGGCAGCATATAGTTGGATCTTGCTTTTTCATCCAATCTGACAAACTCTGCTTTTAAAGTGGGATGTTTAGATTTTTTTATATCTAACGTGACCCTTGACGTGATTAGGTTTAATTCTGTCACTTTATGATGTGTCACATCTACGCACCTTTTTTCCTCTTTGATGCTCTCTTCTGGATTAACTGAAAGTTTTTAACTGATTCCTTTTTTATCTACTTTGATGAGTTATTAGCTCTAACTCTGTTTCCTTACTTTAGTGGTTGCTGTAGGGTTTATAGTATACATGTTTTACTTTTCACAGCCCATCTTCAAGAATACCATTTCATGTATGGTATAAAAAAAGATTGTAACAGTCTACTTCCATTTTTCTCCCCCCAGCCTTTGTGCTATACATTTTGTCATACATTGTATATCTGTATATATTATAAATCACAGACAGTACTGTTATCATTTTGTTGAAAGTCATTTATCTTTTAATGATATTTGAATAATAAAAATATCATATATTTATTCACATTGTTACAATTTCTGATTTTCTTCATTTCTTTGTGTAGATCCATACTTCCTTTTGCTTTCATTTTCTTTCTTCCTAAAGTACCTCCTTTAATATTTCTTTTAGATAAGTCTGCTAGTGATGAATTTTTTAGTTTTCATATGTCTCACTGAGTACAGAGTGCTACATTCTCACTTTTAAGATACTTTAAGTGGGAGTAAAGTAGCAAATAGTCTATTCTCTACTACTGTAGCAAGGCTCTTCTGAGTAAGTTACCCCATGGCCTATGAATTATGAGGTTTTACATTCTTTCTGATATGAACTTTTATAGAACCTTGTACTTTTTCTTAAACACCCCTTACATACTTCATTGAAATTACTTATCTGATTGTCCTTTCATTATGTAGCTCTTTGTCTACACTGTAGCTTTTTAAGCTCATACTTAAGCAATGCATATTTTGTGTTCCTAATACCTGGCATAATCCTGGCATAGTAGATGTTAGTCAAACACATAAGAACATTCATATGTGTAAATTGACAAAATACAAAATTTTACATGTGTAAACTAAGTTTGTACCAGAAATCCATGGTTTAGGGGCACATGGGTGGTTCAGTCAGTTAAGCGCCTCTTGGTTTTGGCTCAGGTCATGATCCCACAGTTTGTGATATCAAGCCCTGGGTTGGCTCTGCACTGATAGCATGGAGCCTGCTTGGTATTCTCTCTCTTCTTCTTTCACTGCTCCTCCCCTGCTCTAGTGCTCACTCTCTCTCTCTCAAAATAAATAAACTTAAAAAAAACAAATCAATGGTTTAATATTGAACTACCCTTTCTCTAACTCACATGACTTTCTAAACATAGTGATATACTTCAATTCCTCAGGAAATCATAACCACCTGCATACTTGAGTGTAAAAGTCTGCCTCAACTTGTATTTTACTTTCTACCTCTTTCAAGATACCTTTTACTTCCTGTCTTATCCCTTTGACACAAGGCTTCAGACCAAAATAATGGTCAAGTAAAAAGATTTATTCTACAAAGTGGTAGTACTATCTACATTTACTGTAGCTTGTCAGAACTGGACCTCTAGTCTCTGAAACAGTGTAATGATGCCTAGAATGATCAGAACAACATCCCAGAAATTCAGTATGCTTAGGAAGATGTGTTTTAAAAATGTATTTATAATGTTCTAAGAAACAATGGAAATGAAGTGCAAACTAGTAATTATTTCTGCCTTAAATAATCAACTTGCCTTCCTATCAAAATTTCACTTAACCACATTTCTAAAATGGATCCTTCATTGTAATACCTGTCACTGTAGTAATAATGAAACCTTTTGTATATTTAAGTCTGTACATCTATATTTTTATGTCTTTACATAAAGCAACTTATCAAAATCTTGAGTTTCCTCAAATAAAAGATTGTAAAAACACTTGACTTACAAAAAATAATCTATCCTGATAGAGTATTGTGTCAGGTATCCAAAGTCTAGTTTCATTTGTCCACAGATAACCTGAAATTCTTAAATAAGCTTTTAATTTGCTTTTGAAAGAAAGCAAAATTATCTTGATTATACTAATGTTCAACTTCTTTCAATTATTTTGTGATTTCAACACATAAAATTCCCACAATCAGCAACTGAAAAAAAGATGGTTTCCTCTGAAAAATAAAACTTTAATAAAGTATACTAAATAAAAGAATACAATGGAACATCAAGTGCCATGGTTAATTAACACTTCCTGTTTAGTTACAAACAAGAGTCATATTGCTACTAGATTCTTATTTTATTTCCTTTTTTTTTTCAAGGTTGTATTTACATTGCAAGAGCATCAATAATTTTCTTGGGTTATGAAACATCATGCCCCAAGATTAATAGTGAGGAAACCTTTACATTTCACTGCTCTGCTCCCTGTTTAGATAGGGAAAAAGATGAGACCATAAACTCTTCACTGCCAAAAGGTTTGGGGGTGGGGGGAGGGGGACAAGCCAGAGTTTAATCTTTTCCTGACAAAAAAAAAAAAAAAAGGAAAAGCTCTTTGGAAGAACTTCAAAATCCACTTGAAGACAGAGTGGGTGTTATGGTTATGCAGGTAGCCTAAGTATTACTCTTGCTAGGTGTGAACGGAAAGCTACCATGGTACATATTTTTCTACTCCTTAGTCTCATTACACTCCATCTGAAGAGAAGTAGCATTGGAAAGTCTAAGAATTCTCAGATTTCATGAAGATACATTTTAGCAGACTTGACAATGAAGTTATATTCCATAATTAAGTTATATTTTTATTGGGTATTCCAAAGAGTAACGTGTTCTCTTTGGGTTCTCCAAAGAGAACGTGTTTAAGAAATTTTAAAACTTTTAAGCACCACTACAATTGCTACAGAACACTCTAGAAACAAAAACATAAACAAATCCTCCAGTATCCACTCCTCAGACTTCACACCAGCGTTCTTTGATCAAAATAATTTTTCCTATTCCCAGAAATGTTTTTCTACAATTAATGTTTTCTGAAATTAGTTTTCTCTTTTACTTGAATGATAAACACCCAAAAGTGCTAGAGAAAAATATCACACCAAATAATACAAATCCTGTGAAAAATCCTTCCCCAAGAATGTTTCTATTCTGTTTTAGTACAGGACCATCATACAATACCAGACAAGGAAAATAAGATTGAGAACAGAATAAATAAATAAATAAATAAATAAATAAATAAATAAATAAATGCAGAAATTTTGCCAATAGTCTCTTAAAGCCTAAAAAACAATGAGTATTATCTCTAAAATGTGGCTTGAAAGTATCTTGTCTCTTATTTTGGGGAATAAGAGATAGCAATGTAATTTTCTGAAAAAGACAGTTCATGCTTTTCCATTTATCAATCCTAAAAAAAATAATTCTATTTAATAACTTTTAGTCCAAACCAGTAGGCTTAGGATATATGCCCACATATAAATAGGCAGGTAAGTGAATGAATGAATGAATGAATGAGCAAGCAAAGTTATTAGATAAAACTCTTCTACTCAATACTAAACATATGGGGCACCTGGGTGGCTCAGTAGGTTAAGCGGCCGACTTCGGCTCAGGTCATGATCTCGCGGTCCATGAGTTTGAGCCTCGCGTCGGGCTCTGTGCTGACAGCTCAGAGCCTGGAGCCTGCTTCAGATTCTGTGTCTCCCTCTCTCTCTGACCCTCCCCCATTCATGCTCTGTCTCTCTCTGTCTCAAAAATAAATAAACGTTAAAAAAAATTAAAAAAAAATAAACATAAAAAAATCTTTAGATTGAGGGAGGGAAAAACTAGTTAGAATGAATTGCATTTTGTTTTCAACGACCTTACAGTAGTACTGAGAAGAAATCCTGCGTTGTAGCAATGCAGAAGGAAAGAAATCAATAAAACACTATGGAGCAGAATTGCATCTAGATAGCCACTGTACACTGTAAATATCTCTCATTCATCATAATCTACCCAAATTAAAGATTCATTTTTAAGGTCTTGAGTACTCACTAAAGCAATGTCACAACTCTTTTTTAAAATCATGTAAAATATGAAAGTGGTCTTTATCATGATTAAAATGCTTACACCTTTTTATTTATTTATTTTTTATTTTTTTTTAATTTTTTTTTCAACGTTTATTTTTGGGACAGAGAGAGACAGAGCATGAACGGGGGAGGGGCAGAGAGAGAGGGAGACACAGAATCAGAAACAGGCTCCAGGCTCTGAGCCATCAGCCCAGAGCCCGACGCGGGGCTCGAACACCCGGACCGCGAGATCGTGACCTGGCTGAAGTCAGACGCTCAACCGACTGCGCCACCCAGGCGCCCCTTACACCTTTTTATACTTATAGAACAATAATGACTAAACAGTGCAAAAAGAAGTACCAAGTAGCAAGAAGGTATTTTTCCATTTTTGTTATTTTATCTAAGTTGCCTACAGCAAGTAAGATACACATTCTTTCAAAACCCATTAACAGGAAGACTGTAAGAAACATTCACTTCCCTATGTTACCTTTCATGCAAACACATATGCTAACTATATAAGAATATGGTATTTTATATGAGATAATTGATTAAATTGGTTTCTGTTACCAAATTATTGACACTAAAAACATTCAAGCATAAAAAAGCAAAACAAACCACAAAAATTACCTAACCATATGGTATATGTATCAGAACAAGCTAAGGTTATCATGAATAAAACAAAACAAACTGTACTGTTTTTGGAATCCTAAATAGGTATTATTGCTTATATACAAACTTAAAAAGAAACTACAAAAAAAATTACTAAAACTAAAATTTAGTTGCGTAGCAAGCTAGAAAATCACTATTCTGTATATGGCTAATAACAATTAGATATTAGTACTATTTACAATACCACTAAAATTATAAAAATATTTTGCCCTAAATTTAACAAGAATATGTGTACTGGAAACTGATGTGGTGAAAAAAGGGAAAAGAAAAAAATTTTCTTACAACTTACAGCCCATTGATAAGTCCTTGAGACAGGCAGAGTGACCTTCCTCTGAGAACTCAGCTGCCTTGATGCTGACACTTTGCTAAGGGCAAAAGGCAATCTTAGCTTAACATTATCCCAACCTCCAGGATCCTGTACGTCTCCTTTAACATATAAAAATTCCTTTGGAAACTTCCTTTATCTCTCTCCCCCAAGATATATGTTAGCAATCATCCTCCAAGCATATGGCCCACTGATATACATCTGAAGGGTCTCATGACTAAGGTTTATTAGACAGTAATAAATGATCTGAGCTAGCCCCCTCAAGGTCCTGGGAACCTTGCTTCCAAAATTCCTTAGAGACTTACACCATCCCTAACCCCCTCCCAACTTCAAAGTATATAATCAGTCACCAGTCACAACCCCAGGGCACCTCTTTCTGCCCATGGGTCCTGTCCCCATGCTTTAATAAAACTACCTATTTTGCACCAAAGATGTCTCAAGAATTCTTTCTTGATTATTCCCACCAAACTCCAACATTTCCACACCAAAAACTATAAATCAGTAACAAAAGAAATTTAAAAAGACTTAAACAAATGGAAAGATATACAGTGCTCACGAATGGGAAGACTTAATATTGTTACTATTTCAATTCTCTTCAAACTATCTATAAATTCAACACAATTCCAACCAATATCCCAACAGGACTGTTTTACAGAAATCAAAAGCTGACTGTAAAATTTATATAGAAAGGAAAAGAACTAAAATAGGCAAATCAATTTTGAAAATGGAGAGCAAAGATGGGAGTCTACCCTACCTGATTTCAAGACTTAACTATAAAGCACAACAATGACAACATGGTAATGGAGAAAGGACAGAGGATCCACACATATATGATGATTTTGACAAAGATGCAAATGCAATTCAGTGGAGAAAGGAGAGTCTTTTTAACAAATGGTGCTGGAATAACTAGATATCAATATAACAAAAAATAAAAATAAGAACCTTAATCCAAACCTTGGAGGCACATATGAAATCAACTCAAAATGGATCATAGAATGAAATGTAAAACCCAGAACTATAAAAACTGCTAGGAGAAAACAGGAAAAAAACATTCCTTACATATATCGCCAAAAGAAAAACCTGATAACTTGGACTTCATCAAAAGTAAGAAATTCAGATTTAAAACAATAATAAAAATAAAAATAAATAAAACCACTTAAAAAATTTAAGTCTACTCTTTGGAGGGCACTATTAAGAAAATGAAGAGACAAACCACAGCAGGGAGAAAATATATGAAAATCACATTTCTGATAAAATTCTTATATTCTGATTACATAAAGAACTCTCAAAACGTAAGAAAATGAATAACCCAAATTTAAAAATGAGTAAAAGATCTCAACAGACTCCTTGCCATACATATAGGGATGACAAATAAGCATATGAAAATATGCTCACCATTATTAGTCAATAGGGAAATGCAAACAAAACTGCAATGAAAAAATCACTACATATCTATTAGAATGGCTAAAAGAAACAAAGAAAAAAACCTGATAATAACAAATACTGATGACGATTCAGAGCAACTAGAACTCTCATACATTTGGGAAGGTAAAATGATACAAACACTTGGGCACATAGTTTGCTAGTCTCTTGTAAAGTCAAACACAGCACCATTTGAAACAAAAATCCTACTCCTAAGTATTTATTCAAATGGAACAAACACACAAAAACGAAACCCCACCACAACAACCCTATGTTTACATGAAAACTTGTTTGAGGAGGTGCCTGGGTGGCTTAGTCAGTTAAGTGTCCAACTCTTGGTTTCAGTTCAGGTCATGATCTCATGATTTGTGGGTTCAAGCCTCATGTCTGGCTGCCATTGTGGAACTGCATGGGACTCTCTCTGTCCCTCTCTTGCCACTCCCCTCCTCGCTAGCCCACTCTCTCTCTCTCTCTCAAAAAAATAAAATAACTTAAAAAAAAAAGAAAACTCTTGAAGATGTTTATATTCATAAACGCTCCAAACTGGAACAACTCAAATGCCTCTCAAAGTAAGGAATGGATAAACAAATTGTGGCATACTCATACAATGTAATACTGCTCGGCAGTAAAAAAGAACAGATTACTAACTGATGCAACACCACGGATTAATCTCAAATACGTTATGCTAAGTGAGTGAAGCTAGACTCAAAACGCTACATAATGTATGGTCCAATTTATATAATATTCTAGAAAAGCAAAATTATAGGAACAGAAAATGAATCAGTGGTTATCAGTGGCTGGAGATGGGGGAGTAGTTAAGTACAAAGGGCTGGGGGAGTGATCACTACAATCACTCATTGTAGGAGTGATTGCGTTACTTCATGTGTTTATCAAAACTCAGAGTAGTACACCAAAAAGGGTGAATTTTACTATATCATGCATTAATATAAAAAGTAGGAAAAAAAAACCCTCTATAATGGGGCAATGAAAAATATTCAATACTAACTTTACACATTGAATGGATGTTATGAATTATGATTAATAATTATAAATATAAGTTAAAAGCATGATCTCAAATATCAACTAGTATTATGTATGTAGGTTTAAATACCTCATCTCACATTTCAACTAGTCTTGGATCCTAAGATTTTATTACCATAAGGCATATTATTATTATTATATTACCATAAGGCCCTAAGGCAATATTCTATTATTCAGTAGGTAAAATAACATTTAAAATAAAATTAAAAAACTGAGAAACTACTGTATATACAGGTTTTATAAAAGAGTGACTAGAACATGTATGCTCCCTATTCTCAAAACCATCTCATCTCATATATTAAATACATATCTACTTAAAGGAACAACATAAAGCAAGATATGTCACCAGTGTACAGTCAAAGTAATAAGACACTAGAGTGTGTCTGAGGAAAAAATCATGGACTCTGGGGACAGACAGATACACAGGCCTAACTTCAAATCTTATTTATGCTACTCACTTAAATTAGGTAATGTCACTAAATTACCTTAGCTGATTATACAGAAGTAACAAAAAAGCACCTAGATCATCACCTGGCTTCTAAATGTTCCAAGAATATTCCCTCCTTTCTTCCTTCTTCTCCTTCCTGAAAACCAAAGTTTTTCTAAAAGTACCAGATCTAAGAATATAAGGTAACTGTTTCTCAAAAGAATAGTCTTCTCATTTAGAAAATCTGCATGAATTAGTTTCATCAGCTTCCCCATCTCATTTATATTGCCACAACCCTCAATTGGTGATGCACCATTGATCCATTATTATCAAGGAGTAGTTACTGTCTCAGGGGTAGCCAATCGCTCATCAGTGATCTGTGAAGTAGGCAGGCTTGAAGAGCTCTGCGTAGAAAAAGTGATGGTAATTTGTTTAGCCAGTTAGACTGAATATTCTCAGATATAAACAAGAGAAAACTGGCTAATCAGTGGCAAAAGGAAAAGACAAGTGTAATGTGAATGATGGTAGGCATGCAGGAGAAAGGGGTGAGTGTGTGTGAGGAGAGAACATATTTGTCATGAGAGTGTCTGCATGAAATGGCTGGGTGATGAAAGAGAGAAAGAGGCTAGCTAGAACCTAGAGCTGCCTTGGCACCTAACAGTTTTCTAGTTTCAGTTCTTTATTCAGTTTATGAGTTTTTTAATGCAATTGCTTTTTCTTAAAATGGTGTATTAAACATGTTTCATTGCTTGTTCTAACCTTAACCACTTTCAGAAAAACTCTCTCCTGGGATCATCATCCCTAAAGACTATATGCAGCTGATTGTCTCAGTTTTCTGTATACATATGCCTCTCATATTCCTTTCCATATGTGATGTTTAATGATACTTTACTATACAGTATTAACAATTTATTAAATTCTTCAGTTTCTTCTAGGAATATATTTCCACATAAAAAAGTTGGAATTTTTTTTTTCTGCAAACAGTCCAATTATGGAGCACAATATCTGAAACTGGCCTCTTAATCAGAAGTTAGCATCTGTTGATTATCATCCTCTAATAACTATTTCAAAAGTTTAACAAAGACTGGGGAGTGGGGAGATAACTACTTTTAGTTAAACTCTTAAAAATCACTTATATAGAAGACACGTTTATATCCCAGAAGAAATCCTTCATGTCTCCATGATGTTACACAGAAAAATAAAATACAAAATCAGACTGATGATTTTCTCTAAACATCTGATTGGTCTCCAATACTGAGAGCCCCCGCTGCTGATACCGTCATACCAAATCTACTTTGTTCCACAGAATTAAAGAACTAATATCCTAAAAAAAATTCCACAATTGAAGTCAACCTCTACATATATAAGCAACAACTAGTATAGTAATAATTTAGAAGGCATATCAAACTGCTCTTTTGCTGGCAAGTTTTAAAAAATCCTCTCGCAGGTAGAACAACAGCTGTTACTGAATAGTTCTAGCCACTGGAGAATTTCTTTTAGCACACTTTGACATCATGGCCTAAATTCAAAGTGACACCAAATTAAGGCTTGTTATGGTAATAATCATGACAGTGTAAAGTGGTTTAGAAAAACCCAAAGTCTGAGTCTTCAGATACGATTTCAATTATGTCACTGTCGATTCTGGCTAGTTTCAAATCTTACTTTAAGATAAAACTATAATGACTTAAAAATGTTTAATATTTTGATTTTTTAAAAAAGAAAGACATTCCATAAACATAATAAATTAACAATAAGCCCTTCCACTAAAATGATACACTACTCGTCTCGCAACAGAGGAATGGATAGGGTACCTAACTTTATGGTTTTCTGACATTCACAACAATTAAAAAATAATATAAGAGTGACATTAGCAAGATGGAGGAATAGGAAGTTCCAGTCCTCTTCCCCACACAGAAACACTGATTTAGTAACAACCATATACAGACTGGAATACCCTTATGAGAATCTCAGAATCCAGTTAAGAAGATGCAACATCCTAGAAGAGTAAAAAAAAAACAAAACAAAAACAAACAAGAACAAGTGCACTGAAAATGGGTAAAAAGAGCAGTTTCACTTTACCTGTGTCTTCCCCCAGCCCATGTCAGCATAGGACAATGCCAAAAAAGATCCCTTCAACATGCAATTTCTTCCACTGGGAAAGAGAAAGTCAGGGGTGAATCCAACATCCCCAGCCCTTCAGGCAATGCCCCAGAAAACCATTCTCATCCAGAGTACTACTGAAAGACCCAGCATAGTTACAGTGCCTCAGGGCAGCTAAGAACAACAAAGAGGGGTAGTTGGCTCGCAATAGACTCTGAGGCCCCCAGGGGATGGCATGGATCACAGCAGGTAGCACAGACCTCAGCAACTGGTGTGGACCACAGCAGCCAGCAGAGATCTCAGCAGCCAGAGGTGGTCTCAGGAGGTGGTAGAAATCCAGAGTAGATCTGACCTGTGAAATTCAGAGGAGGTAGACAATCCTAAGGCTTCTTCAGGGAAAGGGAGAAGAGAAAGATGTGGAACTTGCACTTAACACCCCAGGATCTCCATGTACTGCTCTAGGAGGAAGGGGCAGGAGGCTCTCTGTACCAATAATGACTCTGTGGGATTGAAAGAAAGTGTACAATACTGAGAATTCCCTCCAGGAGGGAGGAAGAAGAGTGGAATATACACATTCATAATAAAGGTTGGAGAAACTCCCAGAATTTCCCAGCCAAAGTCATTCCATAAAGACTGAAAAAGGTGGCTGTTTCTTCAAATGTGCAGATGCCAGTGTAAAGCTTACAAAGAACACAAAGAATAAGGGAAATATAATACTACCAAAGGAACAAAATATATCTCCAATAACAAACTCTATAAAGAAATGGAGATCTAGGAATTGCCTGACCAAAAGATGATCATCTTAAAGAAGCTTAGTGAGCTACAAGAAAACACAGACAATAAAATCAGGAAAAAAAAATGATTCATGGAAAAAAATGAGAATATGTGCAAAAACAGAAACCAAAGAAAAGAACCAAACAAATTTTGGAAATGAAGTACAGAATAACTGAACTGAAAAATTCACAAAGAAACCTCTTGCAGACACACAAAAGATACAGAAAAGAATCAAAGCATACTATACCAAAAAAATCAACAAATCACAAAGGAAGAGCAAGAGAGGAACAAAGGAACAAAAGAATGGCAAAATAGCCAGAAAACAATTAACTAAATGGCAATAGTAAATTTTTATTAATAATTACTTTAAGTGTAAATGGATTAAATTTTCCAAACAAAAACACAGAGTGTGGAATAACAGATTAAACAAGCAGGATCAAACCATTTGCCACCTACAATGGATTTCCTTTGGCTTTAAAAACACAGACAGACAAACAAACAAAACAAACCACACATACAGACTGAAAACAAAGAGATGGTGAAAGATATTTTGCTAAGTGTAGCCAAAATAGAGCAGAGTTGGCAATACCTATATCAGACAAAGTAAGCTTTCAGTCAAAATAAGTCACATAAATAAAGATGGAGCTAAAGTAAACAAATGGGATTACATCAAACTAAAAACTTCTGCACAGAGAAGGAAGCCATCTACAAAACGAAAAGGCAACCTACTGAATGAAAGATATTTGCTAATCATGCATCCAAAATATCCAAAGAACTTATACAACTTAATATTAAAAAAACCAAACAAGCCAATTAAAAATGGGAAGAGGACTTGAATAGACATTTTTTTATAAAGAAGACATACAGTTGGCCAATGGGCACAGGAAAAGGTGTTTAACATCACTAATCATTAGAGAAATGCAAATCAAAACCACAGCAAGCTACCATCTCACAGATTGGCTAGAATAAAAAAGACAAGAAATAACAAGTGTTGGCAAGAATGTACAAAAGAGAACTCTCATACACTGTTGGTAGGAATGTAAACTGGTACAGCTACTATGGAAACAGTATGAAGGGTCCTTAAAAAATTAAAAAAAAAAAAAAACAAACTGCTATACAATCCAACAATTCCACTTTTGGTTATTTATCTGAAGAAAATGAAAACACTAATCCAAAAAGACATATATACCCCTATGTCCATTGCAGCATTATTTACAATAGCCAAGATATGGAAGCAATCTGTATCCATTGATAGATAAATAAATAGAGAAGATGTGCTACACACACACACACACACACACTGAAATATTACTCAGCCATAAGGAAAAAAGAAATGAAATCTTACCATTTGTGACAATAGGGGTGGACCTAGAGGGTATTATGTTAAGTGAAATAAGTTAGAAAAAAAAAGGCAAATACTATATGATTTCACTTATATATGAAATCTAAAAACAAAATAAACAAGCAAACTAAACAGAAACAGAATCATGGGTACAGGCAACTAACCTGAGAGGGGAGGTATTGGGGAGGATAAATAAAATAAATGAAAAAGATTAAGACATACAAACTTCAGGTACAAAATAAATAAGCAAGGAGGAAGTAATGTACAGCATAGGGAATATAGTCAATAATATTGTAATAACTGGTGACAGATGGTAGCTAGACTTATTGTGGGGATCATCTGTGATATATAAAAATATCAAATCACTATGATGTACAACTAAAACTAACAGGATAGTCTGTGTCAATTATACTTCAATTAAAAAAAAAGAACAAAGAAGGTCACTATATAATGTAGATGGGTCGATTCATCAATAAAATACAACAATTGCAAATATACATGCACTGAATACTGGAGCAAAAATATATAAAGCAAATATTAATAAAAGTGAAAAGAGAAATAGACAGCAAGACAATAATAGAAAGGAACTTGAATACTCCATTTTCATCAATGGATAGATCATGCAGACAGAGAATCAATATGGAAACAGCAGACATGAATAACACTATAAATCAAATAGGGCTAATAAACATATAGAGAACAATCTATCCAACAGCATCAGAATACACATTCTTCTCAAATGCACATGGAATATTCTCCAGGAGAGATCATATGCTGGCTAGAAAACAAGTATTAACAAAATTTAAAAGAATGAAATCATAGCAAGTATTATTTCCATCCACAATGGTACGAAACTAGAATCAAAACAGGAGGAAAACTGGAAAATTTACAGATATAAAAAATTCAACAATTCACTCTTAAGTGACCAAAGAATCCAAAGGGAAATCAAAAAATATCTTAAGGGGCACCTGGCTGGCTCAGTCAGTGGAGTATGCAAAAGTTGCTCTTGGGGTTGTCTGTTTGAGTCTCATATTGGGTGTAGAGATTACTTTAAAATAAAATATTTAAAACTTCAATGGCTGATAAAAAATGCCTTTGAACAAAATACAGATCAGAAGCAATCATAATTGCCTTTCCTGATTTTCTCTCATTACAACCTTACCCAAATTTTTCTAGCATTTGAAATTTTTGCTATTTGCAATACTTTAATTCTGGAGATTGACATGCTCCCACTACAAAAATGGTATACTACCATATGCCACCTTATTTGTTACAGAAGCCTTTGAGTCATACGCCAGAAACTCTGTCAAATATTAGAATATTATTATTCTAGTCAATGCTTAATTTTCTTTTATATGAAGGAATAAAGAGATTACAAATGTTAAAAAAACAACTAAAATAAATAAAGATCTTGAGACAAAAATGAAAATAAAACATATCAAAACTTATGGGATGTGGGACAAGCAGTCCTAACAGAGAATTCTATAGCAATAAGTACTTACATTAAGAAAAAAAAAAACAACTCAAACAACTTAACATAACCCTTACAGTAATTAAAAAAGAAGAACAAACCAAACCAAAAATCAGCAAAAGTAGGAAATAATAATGGTTAGAGGAGAAATAAATGAAATAGTGATTAGAAAGACAATTTAAAAAATCAGCAAAATTAAGACTTGGTTTTTTGAAAAGATAAACAAAATAGACAAACTTGTACCTAGAGTAAGAGAAAAAGAGAGAAGATTCATATAAATAAAATTAGAAATGAATGATGAGACATTATAACCAATGTCACAGAAATAAAATGATCGTAAGAGGCTACTATGAACAATTATATGCCAATATATTGGATAATCTAGAAGAAATTCCTGGAAACATACAATCTATCAAAACTGAATCATGAAGAAATAGAAAATCTGAATAGACTAATAGGTCTGTAAGGAGTTTGAATCTAAGTAATTAAAACTCTCTCAACAAAGAAAAACCCAGGACCAGATGGCTTCACTGGTGAATTCTACCAAACATTTAAAGAATTGATGCTAATATCTCATATTTTTCTAAAATATTTAAGAGGAGGGAACACTTCCAAACTCATTTTACAAAGCCAGCATTAACCTGATACCAATGCCACACAAAGACACCACAAAAAAGAAAACCACAGGCCAATATTCCTGATAAACATAGGTGCAAAAATCCTCAACAAAATAGTAGCAAACCAAATTTAACAGCACACTAAAAAATCATACACCATGATCAAGTGGATTATTCCATGGGGTATAAGGATTGTTTCACATATGCAAATCAGTAAGTGTGATATACTATATTAACGTCATGAAGGAAAGAAAATCACATGATCATCTCCATAGATACATAAAAGCAATTAACAAAATTCAGTACTCTTTCATGATAAGAGCAAGCTTAACAAACTAGGTAAAGAAGGAATGGACCTCAACATAATAAATGCCACATATGACAAGCCCACAGCTAACATCATACCCAAAGGTGAAAAAATTGAAGTTTTTTTCTTCAAGGTCAAGAACAAGACAAAGATACCCCCTCTCACCACTTTTTTCACCATAGTACTGGAAGCCCCAGCTAGAGCAATCAGGCAATAAATAAAAGTCAAACACATTGAGAATGATCAAGTAAAATTATCTGTTTGTAAATGGCATGATCATAGCAAACCTTAAAGACTCCACAAAAAAAAACTGCTAGAACTAATAAAACAAGTCAGTAAAGATGCAGGATACAAAACCAACATACAAAATTAAATTGTATTTCTGTATACTAACAATGACTTATTCAGAAAGGAAATTAAGAATTTAATTTATGATGACTTCATAAAGAGTAAAAGATATAGAAATAAACTTAACAAGTAGGTGAAAGACTTGTACATTTAAACTACAAATATTGGTGAAAGAAATTAAAGACACAAATAAATTGGAAGATATCCCAAAGAGTTAATGTTACTAAAATGTCCACAAAAGCCCAGTGTTCTAAAGATTCGATGCTATTCTCATCAATTTTCAATGGGATTTCTTACACAAATAGAAAAGATAATCTTAAAATGCATATGGAACCACAAAAGACCCCAAATAGACAAAGCAATCTTGAGCAAAAAATAGCAAACCTGGAGGCATCACATATCATGATATCAAAATACATTACAAAACTAGAGTAATTAAAACAGTATAGTACTAACACAAAGACAGATATACAGAGCAATATAACACAACAGAGAACCCAGAAATAAACTCATCTATATACAGTCAACTGATCTTCAACAAGGGTGCCAAGAATACACCACAGGGAAATACCTGTCTCCTCAACAAACGATACTGGGAAAACTGGGTATTTATATGCTCAAGAATGAAGTTGGTCCCTATTGACCACCATACACAAAAATCAAGTCAAAATGGATTAAAAACATATACAAAAGAAGTCAAACTATAAGACTCCCAGAAGAAAACATAAAGGAAAAGCTTCATGACATTGTTCTTGACAATGATTTCATAGATATGACATCAAAATTTCAGGCAATAAAAGCAAAAATAGACAAATGGGACCACATCAAACTGAAAAGCTTCTTCTCAGCAAAAGAAATAATCAAGAGGGGCAAGGCAACCTATGGAACAGGATAAAGTATTTGCAAGCCATAAATCACAAGGGGTTACATTCCAAAATAGGTAACTTCTACAACTCAATAGCCCAAAACCCTGAATAAAACAACGTGTAAAGGACTTGAATAAACATTTCTCCAAAGACATAGTCAGTGGTCAATGGACCTATGAAAAGGTGTTCGTAATCAGGGAAATAAAAATCAAAACTAATAAAATATCATCTCACACCTGTCAGGATGGCTATCATCAAAAAACAAAATGAAACAAACAAAACAAAACAAAACAAAACAAAACATTGCTGACAATGTTGTGGAGAAACGGAAACCATTTTACACTGTTAGTGGGAATGTAAAAGGGTGCAGCAGCTCCTATGGAAAACAATACGATGGTTTCTAAATATATTAAAACTCATAAGACACAGCAATACCAAATCTGGGTACACATCCAAAAGAAGTGAAATCAGGATATGAAAAAAATAGGTACTCCCGGGTTCACTGCAGCATTATTCAAAACAGCCAAAATATGGAAATAACCCACATGTCCACTGACAGATGTAAAGATAAAGACAAATGTGGTATATATGTACACTGAAATATCAATCAGCCTTAAAAAAAAAAAAGGAAAACCTACTACTTGTGATAAAATTGATAGAGCCAGAGGAAATTATACGAAATGAAATAAGTCAGTCACAGAATGACATATACTGCACAACTCCACTGTAAGTGGATACTTAATGTAATGAAGTATCTAAACTAGCCAAACTTATAGAAGTACAAAACAGAATGATGGTTGTCAGGTGATGGAGGGAGGAGGAAATGGGGAGATGTTCTATAAAGTTACCATCATGTTGGCCAACAGACACATGAAAAGATGCTCAACATCGCTCCTCATCAGGGAAATACAAATCAAAACCACACTCAGATATCACCTCACGCCAGTCAGAGTGGCTAAAATGAACAAAACAGGAGACTATAGATGCTGGAGAGGATGTGGAGAAACGGAAACCCTCTTGCACTGTTGGTGGGAATGCAAACTGGGGCAGCCACTCTGGAAAACAGGGTGGAGGTTCCTCAAAAAATTAAAAATAGACCTACCCTATGACCCAGCAGTAGCACTGCTAGGAATTTACCCAAGGGATACAGGAGTACTGATGCATAGGGGCACTTGTGTATCAATGTTTATAGCAGCACTCTCAACAATAGCTAAATTATGGAAAAAGCCTAAATGTCCATCAACTGATGAATGGATAAAGAAATTGTGGTTTATATACACAATGGAATACTACATGGCAATGAAAAAGAATGAAATATGGCCTTTTATAGCAACATGGATGGAACTGGAGAGTGTTATGCTAAGTAAAATAAGTCATACAGAGAAGGACAGATTCCATATGTTTTCACTCCTATGTGGATCCTGAGAAAGTTAACAGAAGACCATGGGGGAGGGGAAGAAAAAAAATGGTTAGAGAGGGATGGAGACAAAACATAAGAGACTCCTAAAAACTGAGAACAAACTGAGGGTTTATGGGGGGTGGGAGGGAGGGGTGGGTGGGTGATGGGTATTGAGGAGGGCACCTGTTGGGATGAGCACTGGGTGTTGTCTGGAAACCAATTTGACAATAAATTTCATAATGTAAAAAAAAAAAAGTTGCCATCATGCAAGACGAATAAATCTAGAGATCTGCCATATAACATAGCCCCTATAGTTACTGATACAGTATTGTGCATGTAACAATTTGTTGAGAGTAGGCAGATCTCAGGTTAAGTTTTCTTACTAACAAAGGGACACAAGGAAACTTTTGAAGGTGAGGTATATGTTTATTACCTTAACTGCAGTGATCAAAGGTGTATGCATATGTCCAAATTAATTAAATTTTATATATTAAATATGTTCAGTTTTTTGTATATTCATTTTACCTAAATGAAGTTATAGGTTTATTTATATATATTAAATATATATATTTTTTTCATGTACACATACCTGCACTCACATATATGGAGAGGGAAGTCCCTGCAACTACTTCTAATATTAATAATATAATTGGTGTTATAATTATAATCAAACATAGTGGCTCAATTAATATTTTTTTGTTCATTAGTAAAATGAATTAATGCCAGAGTTCTTTAAAATTAAATCTTCCAGTTATCTAAAGTCAGGTGAATTTTGTAACTTTTCATTCAGAGAAAGCAAACCTTTGAGTAATGATAATTATTTTTGTAAATTACTCTAACAATCAGAGACATTAACAAGATCACATTACACCAGCAATCAGTCTACAAAGAAATGACCTAAGTACATTGACCACTCAAGAGAGATGCTGTGTATGGATGTACAGGTATGTACATTGTTCCCTGTACAGGGCACCTGGCTGAGAAAGCAGAAGAGCCTGGAAATTGTACCCACTTCACTAGTTTTCCTGCAGGGTAATCCACAGAAAATGTGAAGTAAAATATTATTAAAAAATCTTTCAAAAATATTACATTGCCCATCATTAAAGCATCTCAATGTACTACTATTGGAGGAAAGTCTCAGGTAGAATCTTAAAGTCAGAATTAATCTTAGGTCATTGCCTTACCAATTCCCCCTAAAGAAATCTATCATATTTGGACATATCCATGCCCATAAACAGACCATTAAGTTGTTCCATGTTATAAGCCAAATTATATCACCCTGAAAATTCTGTCCTTTGCAGTTATTGCTCTTATACATGATAATCCTAAAGGACTTGTGAAGACAGCTATCATATGTTTTTCTCCTCTTCTTCACTGCAAATCAGTTCAGTTCCTTTCATTCATTATTATAAGACATATTTCTATGCAGTGGCTACTCCGGAGAGTTCCTACACGGAACAAGCTAGAGGACTTAGGTTTCTTTTGTAGAGCAAACATACCCGTTTCTACTTAGCTTTTATATAACACGATTTTTGTCTTCTTATTAGTTGTCCAATTATACCAAAGATGGATAATGGCATTCACTTGGTTTCTGCCACAAATTAAGCTTTGAGGCATTGGCTTGTGGATTTTAAACAAACTTCGTTGATTTTATTTTTTTCTTTAATTTCTTTTTTTGGTGAGGGATGGCTTTAGTGAGGCTTTAGGGTAGAAGTGCAGGGAGCAAAAATACATTTTGGAACTGTCTAATAGCATCTGGGCTAGTTTCCTTAAAAGGCCATTCCAGAAAGAAATCAAAACAAACAAAAACAAATTAGCGTGGAACTAATCCTTCTTACAACACTGACCTACTATGTTGTATTTAACTCACAATGATTGAAAACTGTTATATTTTCCCTAACAAGCTGCTGTCTACTTACGTCTCTAGATGTGTGTACCTTTCATTTTTTAACTTAAATATAAACTTGGTTTTATTTATGTAACTAATGTTGAATTACGTATTTTTTAAAAAGTCAAATACAAGTTCAATTAGGTAAATGAAAGACTCAGTTTCTTTTTTAAAGATAAAGGTAAATAAAGTGAACTAAAATATATTTAAAAAATTTTTTAACGTTTTTATTTTATTTTTGTGAAAGGGAGACAGAAAGACAGAGCATCAGCGGGGGAGGGGCAGAGAGACAGAGAGGAAAACAGAATCGGAAGCAGGTCACAGGTTCTGAGCTGTCAGCACAGAGCCCAAGGCCAGGCTCGAACTTGTGAACCGTGAGACTATGACCTGACTCAAAGTCTGACACTTAACCGACTGAGCCATTCAGGCGCCCCATAAATTAAAATATTCAATAATAGTATCTGTAAGGAAGTCCTACAAGTAGAATATTCCCTATTTTCCTGGCTGTCTTTTCCTATTAGAGCTCTAACAAACTAAAAGGGACTTAAATTTTAATAACATTACAAATGAAAAATGCCTTCAGAAAAAAAATGTGAACTTAGTTTTCAAATGGTCATGACAATTTTTCTAATTTAAAGTAAACTTTTGCACTTTTCTGTGCTTTCTAACTCTCCCACCCCAATAAAACTGAGGAGTTGCATAATAAAAAATAAATTTTTTCAATTAAAAAAATAATAGAAAAACATCAATTTGGGAAAATCAACTACAAATCTCTGCACATAACATCACTTGAGACATTTTAAGAAAAATGTATTCAATTTCTCACATCATTTTGATGGCTCAGTACATATGTACTTTCTAAAGGATATTAATTAATGGGTTTTCAGGAAAATACTGAATCACCAATTAACCTGAAAATAAATCTGGGTAACTATAGACATATTTTGAGTTAATAGTAACATTTTAGAGCCTCGAGGACAAGTATTGAGGAGTAAATCTGTTCTGGTTTCTAATGCCAGTGAATTCCTTTGTGGCAACTTTTAAACCACAGGAATTATCCCATTTGGAGACTATAATTCTCTTATAAGATGTGCTTTCCAATTAAAAACCACATCACAGGAAGGCATGTCAGTAAACATTATGGCACCATGGATGAATCTAGGAGGAAGATTTAAATGGTCATTAAGAAGGTAGCTTATTTACATTAGATTTACAAATTTACAAATAAATTCTAGCAGTAAAGGAATGGCCTATTATAGTAAAGAATATAGCAAAAAGCTTCAGATGAACTGTAGGCTCAATGTATTTTAGAGCTGAAAAGGAACTTCAGAGTTCATATAAGAGGTACGTAGAAATACCTTCATTTTATAGAAGTAAAGTGACTTGTCCAAGATCACAGCCATAAGTGGAAATTGGACTACACTTTTCCTAATTTGCCTCATCTCTAGTAAATATAAAACAACATCCTAACAAGACAATACCACCATCATAGACTGTCACATAGTTGCTTTTCAGTATATGAATGCAACATATACACTATTATCATCCCTGTCACCTCTATGACATGGTAGCCTGTGTCCCCAAGAATAAGGAACAAGACAAATAGCCATAATGACAGCCTCTTCCTCCCACTCCCCAAGAAATAAAGGTGCCTTCAAAGGTCAATCATTTAATTATTAAAAAAAATTTTTTAAAGTACAGTCTTGTACTTCATGGACATCTACCTGGCATATGTAAAACAGACTGCTCTGAGTAGCCTAAGAAATTCCTTTGCTCATTAGTCCCAAACATTATAAACAAATGTATTGGAGGCCATTATTATTCTTTTTTTATTCTTTATTTATTTTTGAGAGAGAGACAGAATGTGAGCCGGAGAGGAGCAGAGAAAGAGAGGGTGACACAGAATCCGAAGCAGGCTCCAGGCTCCGAGCTGTCAGCACAGAGCCCAATGCAGGGCTTGAATCCATGAACCACGAGATCATGACCTGAGCCCAAGTTGGACGCTCAACCGACTGAGCCACCCAAGTCACCTCTATTGTAGGCCTAATATTAGTAAGATTATCAAAAGATTGTTTGCAAAAGCATTCTTATAAATATTTTAGTATTTTTTTAATGTTTATTTACTTTTGAAAGAGAGAGATACAGAGCACAAACGGGACGGGCAGAGAGAGTGGGAGGGACAGAATCTGAATCAGGCTCCAGGCTCTGAGCTGTCAGCACAGAGCCCAACGTGGGGCTCAAATTCACGAACTGTGAGATCATGACCCAAGCTGAAGACAGACACCTAACTGACTGAGCCAACTAGGAACCCCTTAAATGTTTTAATATGTAATTACCTTTACCAAAAACTAGACTGAATACTTTACTAATACCTGCAGTGCTTGGATTCTCATCTAGAAGATAAAGGCATATTCCCTGACTCCAAAATCTGGGGGCTAAGGAGCTTTTTCAGACTTACAACTTCTAAACATAAATGTGTCAATGCCACGTCCCACAAACTTGCACCATGGAATATCCTACATTTTTGAGGGAAACCCAGGAATACTCAATGTATGTTAAATATTATGTGAACTAGTAGCATAAGCCAGTTCCCATTTCTGACATTAGACTGTGTGAAAATCAGTGTGAAACAGGATATGAGGGTGGTGGTATCCAATCTGATGCCAAGATCTGAAAAGTTGTAGAGTGCCTAACAGGTGCTCAGATCCTGTAAGTAATTATGATTATTTTAAAAAGAAATTAAAATACCTTTTTTATTTTAATTTATGTCTATTTTTTAATGGCTATTAAGTTATTAGATCAGAAACACTTATTTAGTTGTTTGGACCTAACTATATAACAGAACTGTTATGGTTTTGTTTATTTTTGCCAAAGGGCTGCATAAAGAAATAACCAAGATACTTGGATCTGTAAACTGAGCCAGTTTTAGAATCTCTGTGTTAATGTTAAAGGGAGATATATATACACTGAATGGCTTAAAGGTTACATAAAAACTTGGTAATAAAATTTAAAAAGCTAGAATCCCTAATCATATGGGATTAGGGATAATACACAATTATAGATATGCCTGAAATTATAAATCATGGACTCACTATTATCATGGATTTAGTTAGGTGGCATATGTACTTTGTAATATAAAGCACTGATTCAGACTGTGGTTTCTAGAGTTAAACAGCCTTAGGTTCAAAACCATTTTGCCATATATTAACCGTGCACACTGGCTCTTTAAATCCGTTTCCTCATATGTAATAATGGGAAGAACAATTAGTTGCTTTATATTAAGTACTATAAAGGTTAAATAAAATAATGCATGAAAACCATACCTGGCACATAAGTGCTCAGTAAAGTACTAGCTATCATTATCACACTCATCATCATTATTAAAATATACTCTTTAGAGAGCTGCACTTCCAGATTAACAAACTAGGTACTCTAGACCAATCCTACCAAAAGCATGCCTTAAAAAGTTGGATAGAATATTAAAAAAAAATCTTTTAAGGCACCAGAGGCTAGTGAGGTAGTAAACAAATCATGATTAGGAAAGGAAGTCAACTCAGAGAGACACTTGAAGGCAATTTTGTGCTCAAGGCTTCTGTCAACATCAAAAACATGGTTGAGAGGCCAAAAAGGAGAGCAGAGTTTTTAATAAATGTATAGTGCTGGGGCATAAAAATTAACATTCAAAGCCTATCAAGGAGAATATAAAACTTGGCATGGGTTAGGAACTCAAAGGATTATACCCTGCAGTAAGAAGTATAAATCTAGATACAGATCATCACTCACAGGAGATAAAGCCATATGAAATCATTTCACTCCGTTGGTTGGTTTACAATGATCTGGAATTGGTAGTGCCCCTAAACTTGCTGCCTGCCAGAAGTAAAAATAAATCTTCTTTGAAATATCATTGAAGATTCTCAAGTTTTCTATACTATTTTTCAATATACAGCATATAGGACACAATAAAAAAAAATACCCAGGTATATAAGAAGACAATAATACTAAGTATCTGGAAGCCAAGAAAAACAAAACAGAAACCAGATCAACTATGGATTCAGAAAATGGGGATTTCAGATGTGGGCTTAAAAACTATTTTGCTCCAGGTGCCTAGGTGGCTCAGTCAGTTAAGCATCTGACTCTGCATTTCAGCTTAGGTCATGATTTCAAGTTTGTGACTTTAAGCCCAGTACTGGGCTCTGTGCTGACACCACAGAGGCTGCTTGGGATTCCCTCTCTTTCCACCCACCCCCCCTGCCCCTCCCTGGCTTGCACTGTATCTCAGAATAAATAAACATTAAAAACAACTATTTTGCTTAATGTGACCAATAAATTAAGCAACAATATTGAGGACATCAGCAAAAAGGAGGAATAAAAACATCTAAAAAATACAGGACTAAAAATACAATCACTGAATTTAAGAATTTATGGATGAGGCGCCTGGGTAGCTCAGTCAAGTAAGCATCAGACTTCGGCTCAGGTCATGATCTTGCCGTTTGTGAGTTCAAGCTCTGCATCACGCTCTGTAGTGACAGTGTGGAGCCTGCTTGAAATTCTGTCTCTCCCTCTCCCTCTCTCTCTACCCCTCCTACCCTCAAAATAAATAAATAAACTTTTTTTTTTTTTTAAGAATTTAGTGGAGGGGCAACCAGGTGGCTCAGTTGGTTGAGCGTTCAACTTTGGCTCAAGTCATGATCTCACGACTCATGAGTTGGAGCCCTGCGTTGAGCTCTGTGGTGCCAGCACAGAGCCTGGAGCCTGCTTTGGATTCTGTGTCTTTTGTCTCTCTCTGCCCCTCCCCCGCTCATCTTCTCTCTCTTTCTCTCTCTCTCAAAAATAAATAAATATTTTTAAAAATTAAAAAAAAAATAGTGGATGGGCTATTTTGCTTAATAGTTTGCAACAGCTGAAAAAAATTAGTGAACCATAAACTAGGTGAGAAGAAAATATCCAAACTAAAATATGGAAGAAAGAAAAGAGTAAAAGTGATATTTGGTATAGGGTAAAATATCTAGCATACAGGAATGTGGAGCCCCAGAATGAAAGGATTAAAAAAATAGAGGTAGAAGCAGTATATGGGGATGCAATTGGTGAAAAAGTTCCAAAAGTGATTAAAGACATTAAGCCCCAGATTTAAAAAGCACTACAAACTTCAAACAGGGGAAATACAAAGAAAAAAACAGCTAATAATAAACAATAGCTAATAGTAAAAACTGATAAAAACACTTAAACCAATAAAAAACGATGAAAACAAAAGCAAAACACTTTTAAAAGCAGCCAGAAATAAAACAAGATGCAAGTATACTGACTGCAGAAATCTAAAGATGAACAATGAAAGCCAGAATATACTCCAATGATATCTATAACACACTGAAAGAAAACTGTCAACCTAGAAATCCATACCCAGCAAAAAGTCTTCATAAGAAAAGGTGAAATAGATATTTTTTAATGTTTCATGTATTTTTGAGAGAACGAGAGACTGAAAGCAAGCAAGGGAGGGACAAAGAGAAAGGGAGACACAGAATCTGAAGTAAGCTCCAGACTCCAAACTGTCAGCATAGAGCCCAAGGTGGCACTCAAAATTATGAACTGCAAAATCATGACCTGAGCCGAAGTCAGACATTTAATCAACTGAGCCAGTCAGGTGTCCCAAAATAGACATTTCTCAAGCAAACAAAAACTAAAAGAATATATCACCAGTATATCCACACAAAGTATAATATACTAACGACAGCATACTCTTTAGCAGAAAGAAAATGCTTCAAGAAGAAAGCTCAGATGCAGTAAGGAATGTCTTCTATAAAAACAGTAATAGTGATGTTTACTGGAGTTTAAAATATGTATAAAATTAGATACACAACAACATTTGAATTGGGGGAAGGGATTGTTAAATGTAATAAAGTGAAAGATTCTTTCACAGCCCAGGAAGTTGTAATAATACTACTTAATATCATACTTTAATAAATCCAAGATAGACAATGTAGACTTTTGGGTAACCATGAAAAGAAAAAGGTAAAGACTTAAATATAACAAGCTAATGATAGGAAGTAGGAGAAGAAATGCCATAAGAAAAACTAATCAAACTGAAATAAAACAAGCAAAAAAAGAACAAGTAACAAAATGGCCAGGATGAAAAGAAAATAGTAACATGGTAGATTTAAACTCAAATATTACATTAAATATAAATAAATACTCTGATTAAAATAAAAAATTATAAAAGTAGATCTTTTAATGATCCAACTACAGTTGACCCTTGAATAACACAAGTTTGAACTGCATGGATCCACTTACATGCAGATTTTTACAGTACAGTACTGTAAATGTATTTCTTCTTATGATTTTTAATATTTTTTCTCTAAGCTTTATTATAAGAATACAGTAAATAATACATATACAAAATCTGTGTTAATTTACTATTTATGTTATTATAAGGCTTCTGGTAAACAACAGACTATTAGTCCTAACTATTAGTAGTCAAATTTTGGGGGGATCAAAAGTTACATGCAGATTTTCAACTATGGGGGGGAGGGTTACTCAAGGGTCAACTGTATATGTAAATAGTAAGAAACAAGTCTTAAATATAAGGATACAGAAAAATTGAAAGTAAAAAGAAAAAAAATATATTAAGTAGATGTTAACCAAAAAAAAAAAAAAAAACTGGTGTAATACCAGAGAAAGTAGAGTTTAAGGCAAAATATAAAAGCTGATAGGAGATAAAGCACTGGTAAAAGGAGAATTTGTGCAAGAATTCTACTTCTTTGCATTCTTGTCAATTCAATGCAGATACCACATACCTTCACATCAGACCTGAGATGCTAGAGATGCTTCAGTTCATTTTTCCATATGGAAATAAAAAGAAGACACTGAGATTTTTCTTCAAAAAAGAAAAAAAAAAAAGAAAAAAAGAGGGAACAGAGGTTTTCTCTTTAAAAACTCTCCAAAGAGATCACAGTATGCCCAGATTCTGGTTACATCACTAATTAGTGGAGAGTTTAGTTCATATTAGCATTCAAACTCCCCAATGCCAAGTTGCATGGTCTTTGTTTCCCTTTCTTCTTTCTTTCCTTTCTTTCCTTCTTTTCTTCCTTTCCTCTTCCTTTCTTCCTTCCTTCCTTTCTTTTCTTCCTTCCTTCCTTCCTTCCTTCCTTCCTTCCTTCCCTTCATTCTTCCCTTCCTCCCTTCTTTCTTGTCTTCCTTCTCTCTTTCTTTCTCAGCCATTTGTTATTAAAGGATAATTATGAGGGGCACCTGGGTGGCTCAGGTGGTTGAGTCTCTGACTTCGGCTCAGGTCATGAATTCTCAGTTTGTGAGTTCAAGCCCCACATCGGGCTCTGCACTGAAAGCTCAGAGCCTGCAGCCTGCTTCTAATTCTGTGTCTCCCTCTCTCTCTGACCCTCCCCCACTCACACTCTGTTTCTGTCTCTTAAAAATAAATAAACATTTAAAAAAATTAAAAAGGGACGCCTGGGTGGCTTGGTCGGTTAAGCATCTGACTTTGGCTTAGGTCACAATCTCACAGTTTGTGGGTTTGAGCCCCGTGCCGGGCTCTGTGCAGACAGCTCAGAGCCTGGAGCCTGCTTCCTATTCTGTGTCTCATTCTCTCTCTGCCCCTCCCCCACTTGTGCTCTGTTTGTCTCTTAAAAATAAAGTTAAAAAAATGTAAAACATTTAAAAAAGAGATTCTAAAAGAATAATTTTGATTCTCCACTACTCTCAAAAACTTAAAAATTCTCATGCATTTTTTCTGGACTACTTTTATATTCAAGAGAAATATTTAAGGTTAATCTGCTAAAATATCAACAAGTATAGCATGTAACTCACACATAGCACTTAGGATATGTAAGGCACTATTTTATGTATCTTATAAATATTAACTCATCAAATGCTCAAAATCAGTATTTTTTTATATCCCTATTTTATCAGTGTAGACAATAAAGCACACAGAGATTAATTAACAAGATCACACAGATAAAGAGAGACTAGGAATGGAACCTAGGCTTCAGAGTCAGTGCTTTTAAGCAACTAGAAGAAGTTCTTGACTGGGATTTAGGTGGGCTTTACCACAAACCAGAATTCTGTCTGACCTTGGCAAGACATTTCCCATTTCTATGTCTACTTCCCAATACACAGAAATGAGGAATTTTATCAGACCTCTCCATATAGTTAAAAGCAGTTGTTTTAGGCTTCAATATACTTCTAATAGTCATGTCTAGTTTTCTCCCCAAATTCCTTCCCCTCTTATAAAATTATAGAAATTTTCAATTGAACACACGTTCATATAGCTAAAGACTACATTTGCTAGCTTCTCCTGTAGCTAGATATTGCATATGACTAAGTTCTGGCCAAAGAAATCTGAACATTGGCGGTATGTACAACTTCCAGGTCATTCCTTTCAATGAAAATGGCATGCTCATTCCTATCCCTTCTTTCTTCTTTCTAGCTGACTGGAATACAAGTAAAACTGGGCCATTAGATAAAGACTGTGTTGCCACTTGGCACAGCAAGAAGAAAGGAGAAGGCTGGTTCTCTGCATTTGTGGGGCCCTCAAATTACCCCAGACATTTTTATGAGTGAAAAATGAACTTCTATCTTCTTGGGGCAGGTGGAGGCAATAGATCTCTCAAGTTCAGACACTGACCATGAATCCTACCTAACTTAGAACTGGAAAGTAAATTATCATAAAGTGGGTTATGTTTTCACACAAAAAGCTATAATTAAAAAACATGTTCCTATCCATTGTCAACTTCAAAGTAAATATAAAAGTACAATGTGATATAAATTAAAAAGCCACAAAATTTAAGAAATACCATTAAGCTCCCTTACAGTACAAAGCTATGATACATTTAATATAAAAATACAGGGGCTCCTGGGTGGCTCAGTCAGCTGAGCTTCCAACTTCGGCTCAGGTCATGATCTCACGGTCTGTGAGTTCGAGCCCCGCATCAGGCTCTGTGCTGACAGCTCAGAGCCTGGAGCCTGCTTCAGATTCTGTGTCTCCCTCTCTCTCTGACCCTCCCCCATTCATGCTCTCTGTCTCAAAAATAAATAAACATTAAAAAGTTTTAAAAAATACATATAAATACGTTCTGCACATTGATTATACAGGCTTATATGTAAACATAAAAATACATGTATTGCAATTACACGTGGCATATCAGAAATGTGACTTAAGATTAACATGTCAGGTTTGATGTGACTCAACATTTAATTAATAAGTTTGCTTGCCCTCTCGGAACTTAATTAATGTGGGTTTTTCTTGTTTCTCTGTTTTTTTAATGTGAGACTCCTTTGTTTTCTTAAAAATCAGTCCAGGGAAGCTTAACCTATAAACCTCTCTCAAACACTTTCCTGAATACAATCATTTTATTGACTAGACAGCTGTACTTTGGAAAGGGATCCCGAACTTCTTCTTTACTACCCTTTAGTATGGCTTTTGATGACAAACTTGATGTGCCATGGGTAATTAATTCAGGATACTAACCAAAGTTCTAAATGAAATTACATTAAATCTAAGTAGCTGAGTCCACCTGGATTTGTGTGTTTCTAATGAACACCTGAAAAAGGTTTTAAAAAAATTCTTCTCGAGATTAACTGAGAGGAACCAAAATGATTCTTTAGAATTACTTGCCAAATCTCCAAGCTGTGATCTAGCAACCAATCACAAAACCTTACACACTAGACTGAAAAAAGGAAAACTTTAAGGCAAAAACGCAACGTCCTAACCTGGCCTTATATGACTCCCATTTGAGCCATGCACGGTGGGTTTCACCCTCGTCTAGAAGTCTAGACGGACACTGACTTTAAGAACTCTTCCCCTCAAACTTTTCCGCTTCTATGAGTCCACTGTGAAATGTATGAAATTTTTTCTACTTTTAATTCAGTCTGGAAGTTTTCTTCTCTTTCATCTATCTCTGACTCTTGGCATTTGTGTAGGAGAAACACCTACCTCTACTGAGCAAGGCAAAACATCATTCTTCATTTGGAGCTGCATTCATCAATAGGGTGTTCAGTTTCCCAGTGTTACATTGTCATGCTAAATTAATCCGAGTTCTTTTCTTGTATTGTTTAACACTGTCACTGACTCATTGGCCTAAAGAGACTCTCTTCTTTCTCTCTTTCTTTCTTTAGTTTTATTTATTTATTTTTGAAAGGGCAGTGGAGGGGTAGAGAGAGAGAGAATCCCAAGCAGGCTCCACACCACAAGTGCCGAGCCCTATGAGGGACCTGAACTCATGAAATGTGACATAATGACCTGAGCTGAAATTAAGAGTCAGATGCTTAACAGACTGAGCCACCCAGGAGCCCCAACAGCAGAGGCAGCAGCTAACGTTATTAAATGCTTACTACACATCAGATTGTGCTAAAAACGTCATATGAATTATCATATTTTAAAAATATTTACTGAAGTATAATTAACATACAGTGTTATTTTAGTTTCAGATGTATAATATAATGATTCAACAATTCCATACATTACCTCATGCTCATCACAATACGCATAGTCATCATCACATCAATTACCATGTTTAATCCTAACACCTCTATTAGATACATATCATTATTAGCCCCATTTAATAGAGAAAAAGCTTTAAAGGAATTAAGAAACATGTCCAAAATGAGACAGCTTGTAAATGATTCAAATGGGATTTAAACCCAGGAAGACAGGCAAAGAGTACACTTATAAACTTTTCAAAAATATAATAAGAGCATGTCGTAATTTTATAACTACTCATTTAAATTAAATTTTCCTTTATTCAGCAATTACATATGTATAGCCCAGATAACAGGTTAAGGATACCACATCAGTGACTACTTCCAAATAACAATCAGATGCTGCCTGAAATACAGAGCCACAGAGCCCCACCCACACTGACGCCACCCTGTGAAGTACTCTTGGTATTGTTCTTCCTTGCCACTCCAACATCCTGAAGAATTTCAGTGCGTGGAAAGGATCAGGGTGGCATTATGAAAACCACAATGACCTAGTATGTTACTTAGAAAATAAATTTTACTTTAAAGACATGCGGTATGATTGAATTTACATTGTTTCTAGTTTGTTTTTTTTAATGTGTGCAAATTTAGTAAGAACAAAGGAAGGGGCCAAAGATAAAAGTACTAAAAGGTGTGAAAAGTGGGGCACCTGGCTGACTCAGAACAGTGTGGGACTCTTGATCTCAGAATCATGAGTTTGATCCCCACATTGCGTGCAGAGATTAGTAAAAATAAACAAATAAACCAACTTTTTAAAAAGGTGCAGAAAACAACGTAAAAGAACATGAAAGGGAACCTGTACAAAAAAGGAAAAGAGAAGAAAATAAAGAGAAAAGTAGAGTATTTAAGAATGAGAAAGATTACAAAAAGTGACAAAAGTAAATTGCAAATGTACAAAAGTAATTTACACAAGTAAAGGTAAATCATAAAACACACTAATAGCAAAAATAAGAAACAAAAAAAAAAAAGAGAAAAATCTGTGTCTATGACCATTCTTTTTTTGTAAGCATCTACGTACTATAGGTCTCATTACTGTTTTTTAGATTTCTGTTCTTTGGTAGCTATTCAGACAGTGCTCACTATTTTGTAGATCAGGAAAATACTAATTTGATACCCTACTCATTTACTCACATTACCTTTCTCTGTTAACTTTTTTTTTAAGTACACAGACTAAAATTCAAGAGCCTAAATGGTTATATGAAATATTAAAAGTATTTTATTTTATCCTTAAATGTATTTTCTTAATATATTATCACTTTATATTACTCTTCCACAATATAACATTAGAAAGCATACCTCCTTTCAAAGTTAAATATATTACTTACAACTGTCAAAGGTAGAAGCTCTTTCCAACCTGCCAATGATATCTTTGTTATAATAAAACAACAAAAAAAGAATGATACTGTCTTAATTTTTTTTAATGTTTGTTTCTTTTTGAGGTGGGGGGAGGAGCAGAGAGAGATGGGCAAAGGATCCAAAGTGGGCTCCGAGCTGACAGCAGAAAGCCGGATGCAGGGCTCAAACTCATGAACTGTGTGTGAGATCATGACCTGAGCTGAGACCCAGAGTCAGACACTTAAGCCCCTGAGCCAACCAGCAGACACCCCAAGAATGATGTTTTCTTATTTGAAAGTTGCTAAGAGTGTAGATCTTAAAAGTTTTCATCACAAGGAAAAAAAAATTGTAACTATGTACAAATCATTACACTGCATAACTAAAACTAATATAATGTTACATGTCAATTATACCTCTATTTTAAAAAATGATGTTTTTCTGTGTGGTCTTTTTTGCAAGCTAATATCCCTTTACTTACATAAATATAATTTATATGTAAATATATATAAATATAAACATACAACTTTAAATAAATGAATAAATAATTTAAATAAATAAATTTAAATAAAAATAAAAAAAATTTTTAATGTTTATTTATTTTTGAGAGAGAGTGACAGAGTGTGACCGGGGGAGGAGCAGGGAAAGGGACACAGAATCTGAAGCAGGCTCCAGGTTCTGAGCTGTCAACAAAGAGCCTGACGCAGGGCTCAAACCCTTGAACAGTGAGATCATGACCTGAGCTGAAGTCGGACGCTTAACCGACTAAGCCACCTAGGCGCCCCTAAATAAATAACTTTATATAAATACCTCCATTCACCCTAAAACCTGGAATTTATTACTTATGAACAAAGTTAAGAACAATGCTTTAACCCTAAGTATTTAATACAAACCCAAATTCAACCAAAAGGATACCTTATTTCACAGGATTAAAAGAATGTGTGATACACCACAGCTCACTCAAAAACATCACTGGAATTCCTTCTAACGCAAATGAAAATTTGATTACAAATAAAAACTGCTTTTATTAAACTATTCAAAAACCCACTGATTCATAACTGGGGAAATACATTTATAAATTAACTTCTGAATGGTTGAAAATATATCCAAGGAACCTAAGTGGAAACACATAAAATGCAACTTCTTCTGGAAAAAAAAATCTTCATTTTATACATGTTCAAGAACAGCCATCCATTCTGTCAAACTAGTTACCAAGAATGCTTGAATACGTTCTTGAGTCATCCAGAACTGTTGTAGCACAAAATTAAAATGGTGATAACCTTCCTGTCACTGCAACTGGTTTTAGACATCACTTCAG
Organism: Prionailurus viverrinus; assembly: GCF_022837055.1. NCBI lineage: Eukaryota > Metazoa > Chordata > Mammalia > Carnivora > Felidae > Prionailurus > Prionailurus viverrinus. Next base: position 145,897,788 of record NC_062561.1, read on the forward strand.
TTTTTAAAAATTGAGAAGAAATTGTAATATGCCAAAAAAGGTACTGAATAATGAAAATGGAACCTATTTAAATAATCACCTATGTGAGCTGTTGATGAATTGCTGTTAAAAAACAAAACAAAAAATAAAAAGAACTCTGGTCATTAAAGGTAGTGATATCTGGGAACACTCTAGGAATAGAGTCTAGAACGTTTCAGGCAAAAATTAATTTCTAATTACTTATTATCATAATACCTTAGAAAAAAACCAACTTATACTTTTCCCATGCATGCTCCACTCAGTCTGGTGAGGAGGAAGAAAATACAAAGAGGCAGTCAAGGAATAACACTGTGACCTGGGATGAATTTCTTGCCATCACCTCTTGGCAATGGACAGACTCCAAAGCTATGACTACTTTCTCTGATACTGCCTTCCTCTCCGATCGTACTCTCAGTAGAAAATTGAGATGTATCTCAATAGAAAATGGGCCAATCAACTTCAGTGAAATAAATTTGCTCTCTATCCCAAAATATATAATCTTTTTTTAAAAAAAGCAATTAGAGCAAAGTAACAGGATGAATGAATTAAAAATATTTATACATGTTTACATTGTGCGTGTGTGCTATACTTTAATAAAAATTCACTTATTTTAAAAATCAGGAAATGAGCCTCAGAAAGTTTCATTAACATAGTGCTTATGTTACATGCTCACATGGCATAGAAAAGGTAGAACCTGGATACAAACTATCTATTCATCTCTCTGACTCCAAAGACACTGGCTGCTTTTGGTGATTATACTATACTGTCTTCCACTCAAATGAAGTGCACCAAAATAATTAATCATTCCATATATATTAAATGTTTATACAAAATGCACTAGGCATTGTGCTGGGTACTAGAAACTTATAACTATATAGTGGTAAGAAATTATGCCAATAATTAAAATTTATTTTTGATCTTAGCCATTGCCATATATGCATAAATAAAAGGTAAGTCCTATACAGAAGTATATCCTTTGAAGGAATCAAGACAGGCTTTATGAAGAAAATGGTATCTAGGATAGCTCAAAAGATGGATTAAGTTTAACAGATTTGACCGTTAGAAAACATCAGGGAAACATTTCCAAAGCCATATGACTGAGAAAGGGCTGGATGTTTTAAAGTACTGGGTTTAAGCATAACTTTAATGTATATACAAGGGAAAACATTCTAGCAAACATGACTGAAGCAGATGGGAATAGAAACTAATGGAACTAATAGAAGCAGATAATCATGAAACTTGATGCCAGGTAAAGAAATGTGGATTTCTTCCTGAAAGTACTAAGAAATCATTAAACATTTTTGAGCACAGGAATTACATGATTAAAGCAATAACTTTGGAACTATTAGTCTGGTATCAGGGAAGGTAGCAATAGGCAAAAATCATTTGGAGGATGTTGGCAGAGAGGGGGAGGAGTCAAACATTCATTTCAAATCCTGGGAGGATAGAAGAAAGATTACATCAGAAAAAGAATTGTGAAATCTAGAAGGGACAAACAAGTTTCTTACTGTTTTTTCACATTTTCTTTGTTTAGGTTTGGCTAGGGGTGGGGTGATTTTGCTTTTAAAACCCTGAATTGAAAGTGGCAGACTGATATACAAGTGTAAATGTCCAAGAGACCAAATGGAGAGAGAAGATTAAAGCTTGAGAGGGACTGGAGAGTCATCCTATTGAGGATAACAAAATCAATGCTGAGGGCAAAAGAGAAAAATTAGCATGGAAGCAGTTCTGAGTATTAAGGTGCAAGAAGAGGACTGACAAAGGAAAAAGAGATCACATTACATTAATATGTACAGACCTCATTATGGATGATTTAAAGAGGAGTAACTTCACTATGTTTTTCATTTTAACCTTAGCTGTTTCTGTCCTCATCTACTGTACAGATAGGAGTGGACATATTCTGGTTACAAATTATATGCGTTCAACCCTACAGTTTCAAGTAACTAACAGCAAAAATAGCACCTGGCCCTTCTGCGCAGGCATGCACACGCACTGACGCACACATGCATGTGTGAGCACACAAACACACACATGCACAATATTAAGTAATTGGATAAAGGCTTTCACAATAAGGAAAGGAAGCTGTCAAAGAGCCCCTAGATACTACCTGGTGAATAGTTTTGCCAGTTCCTGTCATTTAACTGCCAGCAACAATTGTTCACATTAATTATAATTATATATATATATATTTTATATATATTTTAAATTATATATAAATATATAATTATAATTATATATTTTGCACCATGTATTCATAAGAACTTGCCAGTAGGTATGCTTTTTTAATTTAAGAGATGCTTTATTTTAATTTCTGATCTTAATTTGATAGTAATTCAACAATTTAGTTTTCAGTTTATCTACCCTCCAGCCCAGTTAAGGAGTTAATGTTCTAGAAATAACATTTAATGTATTTAAGAAAGCTTACTATTTCAAAGGCCTTGAAGAAATTTTCTGTAAAACAAACAAAAATTACTGCTTCCTGGTTTCCATTTTGAAAATTTGAATTTTAGGGAAGGAGTGGTATGAGGTTGGGCTAAGTGGCTTTTCACAGAATAGAAGTGCCTGTATTTCCATCAAAGTATAGTCTCTATAAATCAAGATACTAAAGCAGAACTAAAGAAATGGTTTACTACTGTTGAATTTTTTTTCAGAAAAATCTAACTGTACAGCAATTAGAAGAAAAAGAAGCTGTGCTGGTAGGAGAAGAAACAGATTCAGAGTGATATATCCTGAACAGTGGAAAAGTATATTAGGTCATACTCTTGGCTTTGCTCAGGTGGGCAGTAAAACACCGTCAGCCATGTTAACTCCAAATTCAACTCAAGCTCATGAATATTTACTGAGCACCTACTGAGCCAGGCGTGTAGGGAAGGATAAATAAGTTGACAATTTGACCAAAAGATATCTAATGCAAAATCAAGACACACACTAGTTTTCTACATTAGTTCTAATTTCAGACTGCAAATTTTAATTTTTGGTTGGGGAAACGGCTTCATGGTGTCTAGTGTCCCAATCTGGGATTTTCATATCCCCACACTTTATTGTTTTTCTGATTTGTATTAAAAATACAAAAGCCACAAATTTCTGATTTGTATTAGAAATACTATGTAACCCTGATAAATTGGTTCTGGATGAGAAAGACTGATACCTTATCAGAGATGATGACAGCTACGATAACAACCCAGATATCTTAAGTACATTTTCAGGCAAGCATATTATATCAAGTACAAGTGTGTTCCATGTCAAGGCATTTATGATGCAAAATATTTTAACTGGGATTCTCCTTAAAAAAAGACTTCATGTGTGAGGATAAAAAATGTTTTGTGAACAGAAGGCAAGGACATACGATGACACCATATATTAATATCCAATGGTAATTTTACAGTGCTCAGCTTCTGGGTCTATCAGCTTCTGGGTCTATTTTTTATCCCAGTACCCTATTTTTAAGGCGTAAATGATTAAAGGTAATCTTCAATTTAATTATCACTTAATATCTCAGATCTAAAAATGAAGGACAACATATAAACCAAATACAAAATATTCTGCTTTTCTACCTAGAACACCAAGATATCCAGGTGAAAATTAAATACAAACACAAATTTTATAGGTCAAATACACAGTCCACTACTTTGGTTCTCATAGGTACATGAATGATCTAGTACCTAATGTACTAGTATTAGTACCTAGTACCAACTGATTACAATTCAATCACACCATTTATTGCCAAGGTCTATAACAAACACAGAGAAAATGATTAGTAGATAAAGTGCAAGTAAGATGAAAAGTCCCCTGAGTCCAAATTTGAAGCTGGAAGTAACTACGAGCATATAATCCCTGAGGGCATATGTGCAGCAATACTACAGAGGCCACAGGATTGGTAGAAGGCTTCAAGTGACACCTGGGTTAAATGTAAAATAACTGTGTGTTTGACTAAATGATCTGAAAAGTCACCTTCAGCCCCAAACATCAGTTACTTTATACCTTACAATTTTGTGGAGTCTGTACCATGTTAATAGGAACCTTCAGAACCAAGAAGAAAGAATCCACTGAGAGTAAGAGTAACTACTAAGTTGAAAAATTCAATTTTGGCCTTTTAAAAGATAGTAGACAGAAAAATGACTTGGCCCATAGAAGACAGAGAGGAAAATGTTTCTGCTTGGGAAATCTATTACTTATAGCTACTGGTTGCCTAAAATTGAGCATAGTACAATGATTTTTAAGTATATGAGTACAAGGAAATAAAGTGTATTTTATGTTTTATAGAAAACTATAAAAAGAATAGTCTTATTCTTATAACACAATCTCTTTCTGTGCCTTGTCTCCTCAATATTTCCCATTTGATTGGCTCCTTTCACGCAAGAATATGTACTGAAAAGCAATCTAAAACATGAGCTTATATAATTGCTTCAAAAACAAATACCTTGATTAATTTAACTTCATTCTAGCTATAAATTCTAACTAATTTTTTTTTTTCAGAAATTTAGATGTAAAGATCACTAGATCAGAAACAGAAATGTCCTTATCAGTAGCAATCAAGTTCTATCTCAGCTAAGGCTTTGCTTTTTCCCAGTTTTGTGAAGAGCTCTTAAACTGAATCTCAAAGTAAATAGCTTTTCCCTTGAAATATAAGCACAGTTTGTTTAAGTATTAAGTTAAAGCTCTGGTTGTTTTGTCTAAGAAAAGCCATCTTCACAAGACAAAAGTATTTGCCTTAGTTTAGGGGTTAGCTCTATGATGAGTTGCTACTTCTTTCTCTTTACAAACTTTAAAAAATATTAAAAATAAAATAAGCTAATTAACAAAATTTAGTTCTCTTTATTTTAATGAAATTATACTTTAAATAATTTATGGTACAAAAGATGTACCATAAATTCCATTTTAATCATTTAATAATATTTGGTTCAATATTTAATAATCATTTAATAATATTTGGTTCAATAAGTATTCTTGTAAATTCACAAAAAGCAAGCATTCTTCTGAAAATAATTTATATTAAACCTAATGTATATGTACTCAAGTTTTGTATTAGACTTCTTTTACACAGTATAATTCTCTAACACATATTTCTCATTTATAGAATATATGCAAGTGACATAAATGTAAAGATAATTTTGTAATGATTATTGAAATCTGATAGTAAACACATGATCAGATGTATTACTATCCTGTTTTAACATATAGATAACATTTCAAAATATAAATAACAAAGGAACTATTCTGAAAATTAGTTAAACACATAAATAGGTGCTATCCTCATGTATGTTTCTACTTCATCCTAAAAAGTAGACACTTGACACATTTTCCATCTGAAATATGGTTTCCTATCATTGCCCAATGAGTTTTAGAATTTATTAGATTAAGGAGAACAGAATTATAAAAACTATTACCAAGTCACAGCTTCTTGGCTTTTAAACAGAATAAATGGGGCAGGGAGGCAGCACCTGGGTGGTTCAGTCGGTTAAGCATCAGACTTCAGCTCAGGTCATGATCTTGCAGTCCGTGAGTTCGAGCCTTGCACCTGGCTCTGTGCTGACAGCTCAGAGCCTGAAGCCTGCTTCAGATTCTGTGTCCACCTCTCTGTCTGCCCCTCCCCTGTTCATTAATAGGTATTATTTAATGAACTTTAAGGATATTTCTACATACATCAGAAATCTGGAGAGAAGAGAATAAATCAGCCAATTATTGAGCTATTGTTAACAACCACGTGGGTTTTTTTGGAGTGATCAGTGACATATTCAAATATTTGGCCTAAAATTTTTAATGATTTATCTAGATATTTACCAAGAGTTTTATTGTATTATGAGGCAATGATTATTTAGCTGAATTTCTAATAATTCTTGCAATATATCTTACATTTGAAAGAATTAGATAATATACTCAATTTTTCATAATGAGTCAAATAGTCATACATAATAACAATGTGTGAGACAGCTTTAGGCTAGGCACTAGGCACTCATGAAATACTTTACTTCTCTTATTAGCACAAAGAAAGGACTTTTGTTATATAGCTTTGCTATCCTGGAATTGACAACACTTTTAAATTCTACTTTAACCATAAAAAATATTGCAAGGAAACTAAAGTACCGAAGATTGGGTCTTATAAAAGTTGCTCTCCAAATAGTTGAGTGGTGTGCCAGAGGAAAACACAGGAAACAAAGGCCAAATAAGGAAACTATATGATATGAAGAAGCATGAAAACCAAAACCAACACATATATAAATACTAGACACCTATGCTACACTATAGAATTAAAGAACTGTAATGTTTAGCAGCAAGAAGACCTTCTGGCATTGATAGGGAAAAAATCTGTTATTAGATGGCCAACAGGACTGATAGGGAAATTCCAATCTCTGACCAGACTCCCCTTCCGGGTTCTTCTTCCTACCCCACTTGCCCACGCCAAATTACTACTAATGAGGAATGCAGAAGTAGCAGACTATAAATTGTTCCCTCTGCTTACACACTCAGGGCTCAGACCTCTGGAGAGTGATCTCCTCTGAGCCTGCTGGTGTGAAATAAACTTGCCGCCTCCCAAGATCTCTGAGTGCTGCTTGGTTCTTCCGCTGGGTGATCCAGACTAGGTTCTGTAACAGCATGAATATTCAGTCAGGTAGCAGGAGAACAAGTAAGAGCAAGCTGAGGGAGACACATAAAAGTGCTGTGCCCAGAAATTCCATACATAATAAAATTATATGTGAAGTATATGCCTAATTTAACTCATTAGGATGAGACAGTTAAAATTTTTTTAAATGATGGCCATAAATACTTTCACATATCTTTTTCACACATCTTACTGCATCTTCAAAACAACCCTGTGAGTTAAATAGTTTAAGATTATGAAACATAACAAAAGAAATATATAATATGCTTCATTAAAAAAAATAAGAAAAGTAGATCATCCTATAGTTTTAGAATGAACAAAAACATAAAATACATATATCCTGTGCCTCAGGAGCATGGATGCAAAAAATAATTGTGAGTTTCTGTTTGCTTCTGAATAGTAATACACGAGTACCTCTCCTCTTCAAGCCACTCATCCTCAATCTTCCCTTAGTCATGCTATTGGGTTTCCCTGGCATATTCTTTGTCCTTTCCCCCCACCCTGCTTCAGTTCAGTTTCAATTTCCTTCTTAAAGCCTTCCCCAGTGAATACAATCTACTCAAATTTTTTCCGTCTGTGTAAACTACAATTAAGAAAATCCTAAAACTAGGTTTTATTATAAAATTTCATTTGCAAATCAGTTGGTTGAAAATTAGAATTTCTTTTATGTAAGAAAACATGTTATAAAATTTCCAGGCTTTCAATAAAAAGCCTTTTAAATTTACAATAATAGAAATACTATTTGAGGTGAAAAGTAATAGAAAATTATTTCCTAAGATTCTTATAGCTTATAATAAATGCTAGTGTTTATTCAATTAGCAGAACATGAGGAAACATACCAGAGTTCTGTACTGATTCTGAATACAACTTTTGGATGCTTTCTGGACGGACTTTCAAAGTCTAACTGCAGTATACAAAAAAAAAAAAAAAAAAAGAGAGAGAGAGAGAGAGAAAAGTTAACATTGCAGGCTTTAGGTTGACATCCTTAGAAAGGCCTGGGTGTAAGGACAGCCTTTGGCTGGTTGCTGGGAATTTTGATTTCAGGAGGGTTCACACCATTCACAAAATGGTGGCTCACTATGTCTAAACTGCTTGCACAAACAATATGGTTTATACTAAACATCTGCTTTCCTTCTAGGAGTTTGAATTTTGGTATATACTAGGCAGAGGGTGTCTACATGACTAGCCCCCCCAACCCCCAATAAAAACCTTTGACACTGAGCTCAAATGAGCTTCCTGGTAGATGTTTCACATTTGTGACCACAACTAGTTGCTGGAGTAATTCAGTGCAACTTGTGTGACCCTACTAAGAAAGCGCTCTTGGAAGCTTAAATTTGAAATCCTCTAGACTTCCTCCTGTGAGCCTTTTGCTTTTTCTTCCATCCTTCCCTTGCCTTTTTTTTTTCTTTATAAGTTTTGCTATAATAATTATATCAGCAAGTGTGGCTATATGCTGAGTTCTGTGAATCTTTCTAGTAACTCACTGTATTTCTGGGGGTTCTTGGGGCCCCCTGCCCCCGGCTATTACTATATTTTGTCTCATTTCCATTAAATGTATGGATATTTCATTCTTAATACAAGTAAAGTAGTAATTGCATTTTGATCCTTCTCATTTGTGATTAAGGTTGTTTGAGGTTCTTCGTAAGAGTATGAGCAAAAGAGAAATATTTTAGTATAATAACTAAACCATATTTAGAAAAGAAGAAAATTTAAATAAGATGTGTGTACATATGAGGGGAAACATACTGCTTGAAATAGAATAAACTGAAAAGTGAGTTGCAAAAAGGGTTCAAGGTAATGGAAGGAAAGGAAGGAAACCTGGAACAACATTTTCTATGAAGAAGAAAGCAGTGGTAGAGGGAGAGGCCGAGTCCAGTGATTCTCTGTGTTTGCCACCATATTGGTGCAGAACATGTTGGTTGTTAAGTCCCTAAGAAGGACGATAACTGACATCTGAAGTGCAAGTAGATGAGTACTTAGTAAATACTTGTTAACCAAGCTCAATCTTCTCCTAAAATAGCCATGGAGTCACCAAGTTTTCCAAAAAAATTATGAATAAATGAGATAGTCTTTTCAAAGAAGTTTTTAAAAAACAACTAATGACAAGATGCCTAGAAACTTTACAACAAACTTATTAGAAATGAAAAAGAAATAAGATCACATATCAAAAATTCAGAGCTTCAAAAAAATCAAATGGTAGCAAATGAACTTTTACGTGGACAACTAACAGTTGAAAAAGATCTTTAACGGTAAAAAGTTATAATTTGAGATAAGAAAATTCTGACCACAAAGAAAAACAGGGAAGTCTATGTAATAGAGCAAGAGAGGTTCAAATTAGAAGTTAGTTAAAACAAAAAAACAATTCAAGCTCTTATCATGTCTTTAACCAATAATAAAAAGTTCTTTAAATAAATCAAAAACAGGAAGTCAGATAGATTATAGCTGGTCCACTTAATCTTGGTAAAAATAAACGCACTCATGAGTAGAAATTATATAGGAAAAGGCAATAATAAAAATCACAATTTGCATAGACTTTTACATTTCTCAGAGATCATTTACACACCATAGTCATTTCAGTCGTAAAACAATCCTGTAAGAGTAGTGAACATTTTAACACCTTTTCTAAAAGTTAAAAAAAGAGGTTCATCTGGATAAGTGATTGATGTCAGATGAATCAATAAAAGAAGAGCTTATATTAGGACCCGGATTTCTCTACTTCTTAAAAATGGGATTTTCCTTTCCCCACCAATGTATTTCAAACTGTGTCTCTCAGAAGAGGACTTAGAGATATGTTTGGAATGAGGAGGGAAGTGTTACAAAGAGGAATTATCAGGCTCTTGCCAGAGATTTAAAAGGAATGTATCAGAAGGAAAATCAAAGTGGTAATTAACTGTGGATCTTTCAGGTCATATGTGTAATCCAGTAAGTACTGTAAGTGATGCAGTTTAATAGTGATTATGTATTGAGGGACCTACTCATATGCTTTCCACATAAGATGTAGAAAGCTGGAAACAGTATTGTTTCCAACCTCATCACACATAAACAAAAAAGGCAGTTAATCTACAAATTTTCTTGAGCCCCTAAGAGAGCTCATCTAAGTAAGACAGACACCTCCAAGGAGAAACAGGACGTGAGCACTTGGCTACCTGAAGCAGATGACAGATGGAATACAGGCTGATAAGGACTCAGCTAAAATTTCTAACAAACTGCTAAAGGCTGAGTGTGAACCAGCATGAGAATAGAGAATCCCTGGGAGCCAGAAACATCGGGGGAATGAATGCTCATCTACTCAGTAAGTCTTCTCACATTCCTCAGAGGGCAAAAAAAGTTGGGGGGGAAGAAGAGATTGGAGAGACCTCCCTCAAATAGAAGGCCTGGAGGACCGGAAAAGCAGCTACTGTGAAAAAAGCACAAAGTCCCACTTAGTCCCTCTCCCCTCAAAAAACAAAAAACCTTAAACTAAGGATGAAAGGTCAAAAACCCCTGTAGCCCTCAGGGCACAGGTGAAGAGTCAAGCTGAAGGAAAAGAACAGAAAAAAAGCCCTCCATCCCTGGAGGGAAAAGAAGAAAAAAACATCTGGAATTTACTACTAGTGGTCCTCCACCACTGGGATAAGACAGGATTGCTCACAATGTGACACCCAAGACACTCAGGGAAACAACCTTCCAGTAACACTGAGGCTGACTCAGAACAAAGCATGTCACCCCATGTCCTATACTGCCAGGCCAGTAATTATCAAGTAACAAAAAGTCTACTTCTAGGGGAGGTTCCAGATAGTAACAAGAGACCCTGTGTAAGACTCAGAAACAAATTAAAGATTTTGGGGTGAAGATAGACCAGATATTGGGCTAAACCCTTGAGCAAACCAGCCTCTATTCTGAACACAAAATAATGCTAGAGAAATCTGAAGCCCATAGTGCACTGATACCAAAGCAACAACAAAACCTGACCCCAGCAAAACCCCTGACTATATTAACTTAACTGCTCTCCCCATACATGAAAGGACTAGGAAAAAAAGAGCATGTCAATTTTTAAGCAGAATAAAATTTATCTCAGTCTCCACTGTCCTAGACAAGATATTTAGCTTTCAGTCAAAAAGTACAAGCCATATGAAAAAAGAAGGAAAAAAAAAAAAGCACATAGTCAACCAACAAAGAAATAAATTGATATGAGAAAGTTAGTGGCATTATCAGGCAAGAAATTTAAAGTATCTGTGATTAATATGTTAATATATTCCAGTGTAAAAAGGTTGACCAAAAGCCAGAACAAATGGAAAATTTCAGTAGAGATGGAAACTATAAAAGAAAATCAAATCAAATCAAATCAAAAGATGGAAATAAAAACACGGTAACAGAGATAAAGGCTGCCTTTGACAAACTCATCAGTAAGCTCAACACAGTGAGGAAATCATCAGTCAACCTGAAAATAAGGAAATAAAAATCACTCACCGTGAAACACAAAGAGTAAACTAAAAAAAAAAAAAAAAAAAAAAAACCACAATTAAAAAAAATAAAAAACACAAGTATGAATAAAAAAGAGAACAGATCATTCAAGTACTATGTGACAATATAAAAGTGTAACACACCTGTAAGGAAAAGAGGTAAAAAAGATTACAGAAAAAAATATTTGAAGATATTTGAATAGCTGACAACTTTTCATAATTAGTAAAATGTAACAAAACACAGATTCGACTTGCTCAAAAAGCATCAAGTAGGATAAGTATCATACATAGATGTATTATATTCAAATCCCATAATAAATATATATAGATAGATAGATAGATAGATAGATATAGATATAGATGGCATCTAGAAAAAAAAGGAATTACAACAAACTTCTGATAATAATTTGCCATACAGAAGATAATGGAGTGATATCTTTTATTACAGAGGTATAAAATATCACAGAGTAGAGACCAGCCATCCCCACTATACCCTATCCAAATTCCTCAACGAAGGAATCCAGCAGCATAACAAAAGCTCTACACCATTATGTTCCTGGTATAATTTTGTTACACAGACACAGGAAGTGAAAAAACAGTCTGTACATCCCTACCTCTAGTTTTGTTTCCTCCAACCCACCCTGATACCTGAGTGGACTTTTTGTGTGTGTGTTTCAGAATTTAAAAAGAAAAAAAAAGGTGTATTTATTTATTTTGAGAAAGAAAGTAAGTGCACATGTGCATGTGCACCCGAGTCACAGGAGAGGCAGAGAGGGTGAGAGAGAATCTAAGCAGGTTTCGTGCGGTCAGCATGGAGTCTGATGGGGGGCTCTATCTCAGGAACTGTGAGATCATGACCTAAGCTGAGATCAAAAGTCAGGTGCTTAGGGCATCTGGGTGGCTCAGTTGGTTGAGCATCCGACTTCGGCTAGCGTCATGATATCGCAGTTCGTGAGTTCGAGCCCCATGTCGGGCTCTGTGCTGACAGCTCAGAGCCTGGAGCCTGCTTCTGATTCTCTGTGTGTCTCTCTCTCTCTGCCCCTTCCCCACTCATGCTCTGTCTCTCTCTGTCTCTCAAAAATGAATTTAAAAAATAAAAAAAAAAGAGTCTGGTCAAACCCTACTTAGATCCTTAATCACAAAAACTGTAACCTCTCCTTCATGAGAAATGCAAAGAAATCTGACTGTCTTTATTCTCTAAACATGTATAGTACCAAGCAGTAACCTGGTATTAACACCGTTGCTCTTACTCTTCTGAGGAGAGTAAATTTTAAATCATCTGAAAGATCCAGGACCCCACAGTGGGGTTGCCATTTGGGAATGTATGGCAAAGGGAGTGCCTGATAACCTGACATCTGAAGGTGAGCTTTTGCCAATGGGACCACTGTTAGGAGAAGGGGAAGATGCCTAACCTCTTTTTGCCCAGGCCAAAAATTCCAGGCTAATGATGTTATTAGCCAGTTATATCATTAAAGGTTTTATGATGAGTCCAGTTACATCATTTTTACTTTATTCAAGACTGAAAGGAGTAAGTTTCTATTTCCCCCCTATTCTTCAATAAAAACACTTTTAACAAAAACAAATGAACATAATTTTTAGACCAGAAGGGCCTTTTCACAGGGATGCTGAAAATATTAAATTTTATTGTCTAACTTCTAGGACAAGTCACCAAGACGTCATAGCAATTTGCTTACAAACAATAGACAGTGAATGGTCAAAGCCTGTAGATATCATGGAGGGTGGGGAAGGAAAGAGAAAGGGAAAGAGAGAGAGAGAGGGAGAGAGAATGAATAGGTCTGCCTCTGGTTCAGGAGAGGATTTTTCCAAGGACAAAAACTTTTCTACAGGCTGTGTCTTTCACTTATTCTCTCAACTCATCCCAAAATGCTCTATCAAAATTCTGGTAGATATCCCTGCTTTTTAATCACCATCAAATATGCACTACATTCTAGGCACTGTAGTAGGCAGTGAGGAGACAGAGGAGAATATGATCTCAATTTTTCTGCACTCATGAAACTTAGCCAGTTCTAATCTCCTCCAAAGCTCCTCCTGAAAGCCTTCTGTCAACTGTGCAGGCTAGGTTTTTAAGCCCATCCCCCAAATGTTTCCATAATATGCTGTTTATTTTTTTTGCCAGAGCACATTTTATTGTCAATCATCTTTTGACTTATGTCCCCTATGAGACAGAAGCTCTTTAAACACTGGGGCTCTGTTTTATTTCCATATCTTCATCACTAAGGATTGTGTCTGGCAAGGTCAATAAATATATTTTTAATTAAAGAAGGAACAATTTTTTAAAAAAGTGTTGAGATGGTCTGCCTTTTTAAAAATAAAAGATATAGATTAGATGCTGGAAATCTAAGATAAACCACATGTAATAATTTTTAGATATTTCTATCATGGATCACAAATAATGCATAATATATACTAAGGAACTACAAAGTTAAAGATCCTACATGTATCTTAGTTAGAAAATAAAATCCACACCAATGTTCTATAACAATTTAAGCATTGTTATAAATAATTCAGAATCACAGGAAAAGATTGTAAGGAACAGCTGAGTATATGAGACAGGAAAAAGGAAGGGAGAAACCAGATATAATCTAGTAATCACAAATTTAAAAAGGAAAAATACTAAATTCCTTACAAATTATTTTGCCTATTTTTCTTACCATAGCAACAAAATAGTATAGTAGAATAGACATTAGACTAGTACAGAAAGGCAATTCTCTCCTTCAGAAATGCTTTCCTTGTAACTTTTCAAACTCTGACTAAATATGCTAAACAATAGAAAATAAAAAATATCAATATTTAGGGTATACATATTTAAAATATAAAAGCAAAAGGCATTACACTATTATTGAGTCTTTCTACAAACTTGACCGCAACAAATTAAGTATTTATATCAGTGTTATTTGCTTAAATGGGGTGGGAGGGGCACGAGCAAGGGAGGGGCAGAGAGAGAAGACAGAGAACGAATCCCAAGCAGGCTCTGTGCTGTCAGCATGGAGACCCACGTGGGGCTCAAACTCACAAACTGTGAGATCATGACCTGAGCAGAAATCAAGAGCTGGACACTCAACTGAGTCACCCAGGCACCCCAGGCTGATGGAATTCTTTTAAAAAGCTTTATAGGTTTCTTATGTTTCAAAAACATATTTTATAAGCCCACTCATTCAAGCAAATGCTATGCCCACAGATGTCACTGAAATAAGTCCTTCTGTACCTTGGGCCTTCTGTGAGGCTGCTGTGGGACAAGGTCCTGAAGATTCTTGGAAGCCCTTTTGTTTACCAGAGAAAAACTGGAAGTTGTGCCATTAAGATTCCTGAAAGGTTTTTTTTTGTGTCTAAGAGAATCTATGAGGGCCGCCTCAAATTTTTCTGAGATCTTAAAAAAGGTTTTATAGTTACACCTTAGTTTCATTTTTACCTTGAGACCACATTTTCCAAACTTTGCTCTGGATTTGATCTTCATTCTTAGGCCCTTTCAGAACCTTTGCAGGCTGGAAAAACTTTCCTGAGCCCTTTACATTTCCTCCAAATTCTGCTTGAAAACAAGAATTTCTTTTTTAACTCCTCTCTCCCCATCCACATTTCATAAGGTATAGCTAAAAGAAACAGTTGAAAACACTTTGGACATTCTTTATCATACCCTCCTTTGCCAGATGCATCAGTTCACTAAGTACACTTTCTATTTTCCATGTTACCATAGGTGGACAGTTTTCCTAAACTTTCTGCCACTAGATAACAAAGATATTCTTATTTCCAGTTTCAAATAATATTGGCATTACTTTCTTTCAAGCCCTCATAGTCTCCATGAATTTATCTCAAGTTCCATGATTTCTTGTCCACCCACCAGCTGATACTATGTCCTTTTCTTTTTGTTACAGTAGCACCCCACTTCCAGATACTAAGTACTATTCTCATTATCTATTGCTGTATAACAAACCTTCCCAAAGTAGCAGATAAAATAACAACTTTTTTATTATGCTCATGGGTTATGTAGTTCAGAACTTTGGACAGTGAACAGTAGAAATGGCCATCTCTACAGACTCTGGGATATCTGTGCCTCAGCTGGGAAAACTCAAACAGCTAAGGACTTCTTCATTAATGGCTTCTTCACTAATGGCTCTTCCTCAGACGACTGGAAGGTAGAGACACTGCTAATCTTGGGACTGCATTTCTTATAGAATGGTGATACAGCTTTAAGAGGGCGCATCCTGAGAAGCAACGGCTGAAAAGCAAGCATTCCAAGATACCAAAGCAAAAGATGCAAGACTTCTTCTGACCTAGCCTCAGAAGTCACATAGCATCACTTCCCTCATATTTTACTGATTACAAGCAAGTCACTAAGGTCAGCTCAGATTCAAGGGAAAGGAAATTGGACTCCACCTCTTGATGGAAGAGTGGCAAGGTCACAAGCAGAAGAATATGGGGGATGGGAGATACTGTCACCATCTTTGAAAAATGTAAAAAGTCACAATGGATATGAAAAGATTGATCAGGCTCAAGAGGAAAAAAGTTGAAGCTTCAACCAGTAACAGCTCTCCTGAAATGATAACAATATGTACAATAAAAACAAAACTACAATCATTTCTCAAAAAACTTAAAAACTAGAAATTATGACAATTATTTGTTATTGGGTTCACCATTTAACATAAAACTGTTTTTATTAGTTAAATTTTATGAAAACACTTCTGTGGCCTCTATACTATCATTTTAAAAAAGTATATACAATGAACATATACAAATAAGGCTCTAAGTGTTCTTCTGAATAGCTTAATGTTATTAAACAATTTACACAAAATTTGAACCTAGTAATGAAAATATGTATATCCCATCATTCAAAATAATTTACCACATTGCACATGAGGAAAAAATCATGTTTGGTTTTTTGTTTGCCTGGTTTTTTTGTTTTTTTAAGTAAGCTCTACACCCAATGTGGGGCTTGAACTCACAACCTTGAGATCAAGAGTCACATGCTCTACTGACTGAGTGAGGCAGGCACTCCAAAACATGTACTGTAAAGTATAAAAGATGAGTGGACTATTGAAAAAATATAATTTACTACTATTTTCTCTGTCCAGAAACACTACGTATCTACCATAATCACAATTCATCAATAAGATGGCCATTATCTTAATACTCACAATGATCACAATTATTTTATGTATCATTAGGAAGACAGAAAAATACTGCCAGATAATTAGATCGTGGCATGAAACTCTCTTAGTTGTTCATGAGATGCATATCCATTTCAGAGCTGTTTAGAAACACATGTATTTTTTTAAAGACATTAATGTTTAAATATGGTGCTCATTGACTTAATAGGAAGGATGCTATTATATAAAACCTTCACAATTCAACTGATCATGAGTATAAATGTTGTGATATCTCTACTTGTTTTTGCATAGTGTGTTGATATAGCAAAAAACAAGATTTTTTTTGTAAATTACTTGACTTATAACCTGAGAAGAAATTCTTAAATTTTAGATACATTCTTAATACATCATCAAATAAGTTTGATAAAATGTGGTATCATTTGTACTGATCTTATTCAAGTAATATCAGGAAAATCCATGAGAAAAACAGCTTTAAAATTAAAAGGGGAGAGGAGTTTTCTAAAATTATTGGAAATGACTAGCAGGCAAGAAGTTACAGATTGTCTTTTTCATTCTGAAAATTGTTAGATGCTCCAAAGACAAAATCTTTTCTATTTTTTTTTTTTTCTGAGCACAGGGCATAGGTATAGTAAATTAAACTCTATAAACTAAATGTCAAATATAAACATGGTACATTAGTTTGCATAGTCTTGCTTATATTTTTAATAAGCCAAATAAATAAATTTGGCCACAAGGCTACCATAATTTCAAATCTAGGTAAAGTGGTAACAAAGGCCTTAAACACTAAATATTGTAATTCATAATACAAAACATCTCAACAGCTTTAAAATTTAAATATTTCATACAGATACGCACTGATGATCAGATCTTTTTAATGACATCACTGAATATACAAGATATTATAAAATACATTGTAGGGGTGCATGGGTGGCTCAGTCAGTTAAGCATCCAACTCTTGATTTTCAGTTCAGGTCATGATCTCACGGTCCTGAGATCAAGCCTCATGTCAGGCTCCATGCTGGGTGTGGAACCTGCTTGGGATTCTCCCTCTCCCTCTGCCCCTTCCCTGCTTAGGCATGTGCACACACTCACGCTCTCTCTCTCAAGAATATATGTATATGTATGTATATACATACATATAGTAAATAATATATATATATATTATTTCTCATTGAAAATGAAAATATTAACTGAGAAATCTAACAGTATCTCCTCCAATCTTTCAAAATGATAAAAATGTACTTTTTACTTATCTTTTAATATTCTGGACCAGGTTAATTAAAGGGCATTTTTGCGGTACCTGGGTGTCTCAGTCGGTTGAATGTCCAGCTCTTGGTTTCAGCTCAGGTCTGATTTCATGATTCCTGGGCCCCACCTGGGCTCCACACTGCCGGTGAGGAGCCTACTTGGAATAATCTCCCTCCTCTTTCTGCCCCTCCCCAACTTGTGCCCATGCTCTCAGTCAAAATAAATAAATAAACTAAAAAAAATAAATAAATAAAGAGCATTTTTTTCTCCACTTAAAATGAAAAGATACAAAGATCTCATGTGATAAGAATTTTAAGTATTTTAAATGAATCTGATCACTATTTACCTATATATTTGAATTAAAGGGCTGAATTTTTTTTTCTCATTAGAACATTAGTTTAATATATAAATTAACCTTTGACTTTCAGAGCTTTCCTAAATATCAAGGTCTTATCCTTGATTCCTATTCTCTTCCTTTCTCTAATTTTCATTATGTAGAATTAAATCTTCTAAAAAATATTTTATTAAGTAGAATTTGTATTTCTTGTTATTTATTTTAAAAGGTGACCCTCCCTCAGAAGATTCTTTAACAACAAAAAAAACAAAAAAACACAACTTCCTCTTTTTAAATAAAAAATTACAAAAATAAAAACCTTAAATTGAATTACCTTATGAATTAACTCTGACTCAACTCATTGATTCTCCAAAACAGAAAGACAGCTCTTATATTTTTATTCTTGACAGCACCACTAGAGTAAAGTATCTATCTACTTATACTTTACTCAAGGGAAAAATATGCACAATTTTTTCTCTACAAATATTTAATAACAAGATCTATTATTCCTTCTTTGGATTTCTAATTAATTTCTATTATTGGGTAAAAATTAATTAATTAACTAACTAATTAAAAGGGCTTTACCGAAATTGCAGTCTTTAAAAAGTCCTCAATTTTTTTAAAATCCAAATTAAGTAAATCAACTCTATTTCCCTAAACACCTCCCATTATTGCTATTTTAGTCTTTTGATATGAGTAAGGTAAGCAACAGCTGCTTTTGTTCCAGATAGATATTAAAAGCCCATGAGAATGACATACACATTTAAATTACAGAAAACTATATATAATTATCACTTCTTACATTTCGTAAAAGAAGAAAAAAAATCCTACTGGCTCTTTTTTACTTCAAAGAAAATTACTGAGATAAATTTTTTGTTTGTTTTAATTCAGCCTTGCTATGACTTTAACTCTAAAAGTTTTTAAAAAGAATAAGAAAGGGAAAATATTTTAAGCTAATAATCTGATTCAAAAGAAAATCGGAATGCAGACAGCCTATCTCACATTTTAAATATATAATGTGGACAATTTACCTACGTTGGAATAGTTAGGAAAGTCCTCATTGAACAGGCAGAATTTTACTTGTACGATTTGTTATGCAAAGGATTTAAGAGGATAGCCTATCTTTTTCCATGGGTAGAAACTGCTTAAGTTTATCAATGTTTAATAGAATTCAAATTTGGAAAAGAAGCCCAGGAGTTTGATTCAGAGAATGTCTGGGAAACAATTAGAACAGGAAGGTTCCTAAGCAAGAGGAATCATTTTTGTTCTAGAAACAAGCATCTCTCAGATAAGAAAGAGGCCTCAGCATATGATTTAACTGGATGCACCACTTTGACACAGGAAAATATAGGAGCTGGTCAAGAGCAAGTGAAGATGGTAATAAAAAGCAGAAAGTTTCCCTCAGTAACATTGCCAAGAAACTGAAGAAACTAATACCAAACATTCATTGAAAACACAAAAGCCTAGTTTCTCTCACCAGCAGAGTTAGCCTGGAAGTCTCAGCAAGTGAACAAGCTGATGGAAAACTAAATGTTAGGCAGCTGAAGGGGCAGGAAAAGAACCTTTGAGGGACGGTCAGCTAGCAAAGTGCCCTCCTTATTCATTGCGCACTCAGGAGAGACCACTTAGCAAGTGAGAGGTTTCCAAGCACACCACAAGTTCTAAAGGACCAGGCAGAGGTGCCAGCTCAAACCTACCTTGGTCTGAACTTGAGCTCTCAAGCAATCAAGACAGGAGTTAGGTAAGAATGATTCCCAAATAGGAGACTTAAAATGCCCCACCCACTCCACTCCCCCACCCCACCAGCCCCTCAAGTAAGTAAATGTAAATAAGTAATCTCACTGGGAATGTGGACATGGAGATGAAACCAAGTAACTTCTATTTATATTTCAAACATAAAATCCTGCTGAGATTCCCAATTCTCTGCAAACTTCCCAGTGTTCATATTGTTACTTTATGTATGTCTCTGTAGTGAATAAAATTAAAATCCTAGACATAAAGAAAGGAGTAGGCCCTGTGGAAGGAAAAACTGACAAAGGAAAATAGTGAAAAAAGATCAAAGGTTATGTTTATCGTCTGGAAAAGATAAGAAGAGTACATAGGAAGGTGACCTGTGATAGGATAGGTTTACAGATTTAATTTATAGCAAGCTCCCAATGTCCTTTCACAAGAATATCCCAGGTTAGAGAAAAAAGGAAAGAAGATAGTCTAGTGTATGGGACTGTTGATGAGATTTGCACAAGGAAAACATCCCCATAATTTCTAATACACATTAAAGTGTCCTATTGTAAGCAATAGAGAAGTCATTTTTGATATCTAAAGATTTTCCATTTCTCTTAGTATTGGGGCTTTTGTCCATAATAAAAATTATAATATGAATTCAGCTCTGAAATATTTTCCTTTATTTTCTCTTTTCATATCTATCTCAGAGCTGACAAACCAAGGATAATGATGATAGGAGGGCTAAGATAAGGTGATACGGAAGATAAGATAATGATCAAGGAAAAGCAAGAAAAAGGAATATTGAATGGGTCATATATGAGCAGTACAATGTTCCCATGGAAGTAGGGCACTTCGTTTATAAATAGCATGCCTCAAGAATTTAGATTCCTTCATCAAATATTGAGTACCAATTAAGTATGAGACACTAGACTACAAAATTGAACATGATATATTTTTACAGCCTATATGTTTACTTCCCTTAGGTATGAGAACTTTTACATTGCTCTTAATAAGCAATTCAATACATGATTGCTAAAACAAAGTTGTAATGAAGAAAGAGAGCTAACATATAGAGATTTCCCTATTAATCTAAGTTTCAAAAACTTCTGGAAGAAGTCATGGATCATTTAAGTCCATTTAGTTTTCCTCCTAAATCTGAATCTACTTCTCCCCCTATACAATACATGACTGCTTTCTAAAATGAAATTGTGGCCTATAAAGATCATTCAGGCATTGACAATGGTTGAGTCTTAAGTCTTGCTTCAAAAACCATAAACAGCTTTTGAATATCTTAGGAACTCAACATAGTACATTAATACCAAACAAATTTTATTAGTTGCCCTAGAGTTCAAATAAGAAGTACCTGAACTAGTGAACAGATCTGAGAAATTTCCTGGGCTATATAGAACATACCAGGCAAGCTATCTAAGTGAGTCTACCCTTAGTGTGATAAGTGTTTACCTTTCACTGAGTGGTACTTTCCCCTTGTCTTAATGTTAGCTCCTTCCTTCCTATCACCCCCTAAATGTGGGCTTTTTTTTAAAAAATAAATTTCCATCCCCAGGCCTCAATTCTTTTTCTTTTTTTTAATGTTTATTTATTTTTGAGATTAAGAGAGAGAACAAGATGGGAAAGGGCAGAGAGAGGAAGAAAGAGGATCCGAAGCAAGAGAGCTGGATGTGGCGCTCAAACTCACAAACTGTGAGCCCAGGCCTCAATTCTTAACTCACCTTTTTCCTCTCATTATTAAACCCATTCTTATAGCTGAATACACTTTCTCTATGTTCTTCCTTCCAAATTTCAGATTTCTGCTAATGGCATCACAAAGTCCATCGGTAGTGGTGACTACAAATTTAAAAAATTTTTATGTCTTCCTTGATTCTTATAACTCTTCTTTATTATCCTTCATTTTCATCTTTCATTTTCAATTTCAATTGCTGCTACCCTCATTCGAAGGCTTTTCAGCTCTTACCAAGACTGTTAGGAAAGCCTCTCCCCAGTTTTCACCTTTAGTCCTTTCCCTTTCTTCAGTTCCTCTCACACAATGCCCTCATATTAATCGTCCTAAAATATAATTTACTATTTTTTGAATATGCTCAAAAAATGATTCTCCATTGCAGGCATAACAAAAGTTTCATCTAGTATAGTTGAAATAGTTATCAGTGAATATTTGGAAAACCTGAGTTTTCCTCACAAAACCTTGCTCAACTTTTAAACAATGGCATATCATTTACTTCTCTGGGTACCAAATTCCCTATCTAGTAAAATAAGTAGGTTGGACCAAATAAGCATTTTCAAACTCTTTTATTTTAAATTGTTGGACTGTTTTGGGTTCTGACACTGGCAATATATAAAAAATAAAGAGACACAGAGATAGAGAGACAGAGATGCTTATTTAAGAGTCTTACCAAGAACCCATAAGGAAGAGTTCTTGAACTCTGCAGGGGGTAAAGGAAGACAGATGCAGAAACAGCTGTGAAAGGCTGTTGTGACATGATAAAGACTTGAACTTAAGCATCTGCAGTGAGATTAGAGAGGAGAAGACATGCATAAGGAATGTTTAGGCAATAGATTTGACTGGTTTGGATGACTAGTCAAGGACAAAGGAGAACAATCACCGGGATTAAAAAAAGATTCATTTATGGCATGCGTAATGACTTAAATGGAGATTCATTCCATTTAATTAGAAAGAGAAAATTGAAAGAAATGGGAAAGGAGAACTAAACTGCTTCAGTTAAAACAGAAGAGGCCAAGAGCCTCTCGTCTAGGGTGTTCTCTTCCTTCTCACCTCTAGGCCAAGAGTCTGGGAAATTCAACATAAAAGCAATGGCAGGATAATTTCATAGTGTTCTCACAGTTTTAAAATTTTACTATCTGTTAGCTAAGCATTAATCCTGTGTTTGATTTTTCTACTCCATAGTCAAACAGCTCTGCTTACTATTCCCTAAGTACACCTTATATTTTTCCAATGTCAACCTGTTTCTCTGATATACCCTCTCACACACATCTCTTCTCATCCAAATCCTAGTTGTCATTCAAAAGTCAGTGCACATTCAGATTATTTAAACTCATACAGTATAACAGGTATTATCTATATTACACTCATAACAACTAACTCATGATATATAGCTCATATACCTGTCCAAATTATGAATTCCTAGAGAGAGAAATATTTATGTCTCTGCCTCTTACACAGCCTCAAAGTAACTTGTATATAAATGGGTTCTCAAAAAAGAGTTAATAAAGAAATGACAGAATGATTCTAAGTTATATCTACCAAAATCACTCGTCTCAGTGATAATTCTGCATAGAATTACACTGATGAATAGTTGTACACCTTTCTTCTTTAAAAATCTAGATATTTTAATGTATCACTATCTATCTATCTATCTATCTATCTATCTATCTATCTATCTATCTATTATTGAGAGAGAGAGAGCGAGCAGGGGAAAGGGGCAGAGGGAGAGAGACAGAACCCAAAGTATACTTCATGCACAGCACAGAGCCCGATGCAGGGCTCAGTCCCACAACCCTGGGATCATGATCTGAGATGAAATCAAGAGTCAGATGCTCAACTGACTGAGCCACCCAGGCATTCCAAAATACCACACATTTTAAAGTTAAAGTTTGACTTTCATAAGAAAAATCATAAAAACCACTTAAAAAATATCTGTACCTTCTTTTTGAAGAGATTGTGACTGTGGCTGGCTGCAAATAACTCCCTGTATTATAATAGTTGTTTGTGGTTTTAAACCCAAGAGACAGAGTAAAGTATCAGGTCATATTTATGTGGGGGGGAGAGGGGGGAAGGAAGCCCTTTATACTCAAAATAAATGGAATCAAGTGTATAAATATTTCATGAAGTCTGAAAACAGATAACACTTCTTATTCATACAAAATAGCATGTCACATCATTATAGCCCTGCCCATTAATTCTTGGCTAAGTAACTATTTTCTTTTTTAATTTCTAGTATATATTCAAAGATACAACACCTAAATTTGTGAGCCACTTATTTTTTTACAAAAGAGATGTGGACCCCTAACCTCACTACCAATGCCCACAAAATCCAAGAAATACAGTAATAATTAAAAACTAGATTGGGGTAAAGTAAACATGATTTTTTCCAGTATTTTTGATTTTTTTCCCTCTTATCAAAGGAAAAAGGAATAAAAACAAGGTAAGACTTTCATAAAGTTGTATTAAGTTGTCTACAAAATACAGCAATTTTGGGGAGGACTTTTTTTGTTGTTGTGTAAAGATTTAATTTTTAAGTAATTGCTACACCCAACATGAGGCTGGAACTCACAACCCCAAGACCAAGAGTCACACACTTTACCAACTGAGTCAGCCAGATGCCCCCCAAAATATACCAATTTTAAATCAAGTCGTGTAACATATAAACAGAAAACAAAGTGGCTACAGAAATATTACACTACAAATCTAAAGTATTTAGACACATTTTGTTTTTCCTTTTAAAAACCTCTAAAATAACTTATTTCATATGACTTTTAAATTTATGAATTTTATATCTCTAATAGTACATTAGAATTATATATTATTTTTGAAAGAGTATCCTATTTCTATCAGTTTTGCTTTTATGTTATTACTCTATGGCAACATAATCACAGGTAGTATAATATGAGCATCAAAAATAGTAAAGAAGGGGCACCTGGGTGGCTCAGTCAGTTAAGTGTCTGACTTCAGCTCAGGTCATGATCCCGTGCTTAGTGGATTCAAGCCCCAAATCAGGCTCTGTCCTGACAGCATGGAGAGTACTTGGAATTTTCTCTCTCTCTCTCTCTCTCTCTCTCTCTCTCTCTCTCTCTCTCCCTCCCTCCCTCCCTCCCTCCCTCTCTGCCCCTTCCCTGCTTGTGCTCTCTGTTTCAAAATAAATATCTAAAAAAAAAAAAAGATGAAATTCCTTTAAACCATATACTTTGAAAAAATAAATTATTTTTCACAATGAAACAAGCTGTCAATAAAGTCATACTTATTATGTTTATCTCTTTTCCATATTAGTTTCTCCATTTATTTCTTTAAGGATTTTGTAGTATCTATCTAATGCTAGAAATTACGGTTAAAATTTTTTTTAAGTTTATTTATTTATTTTGAGGGGGTGTAGGGGCTGACAGAGAGGGAGAGAGAGAATCCCAAGCAGGTTCCCCATTGTCAGCGCTGAGCTCAATGCCAGGCTTGACTCAGGGCTTAATCTCATGAACCATGAGATCACTACCTGAGCCGAAATCAAGAGTCCGACGCTTAACCAACTGAGCCACCCATGTTATAAAATATTTTTAAGTAGAATTCTTCCAAAATGCCCATACTTTTTTTGCTTGTCTCCTATTATTCATGTCTTCTATCAAATGACTGACATAACATATTGCCCTACAGGAAATCCCCAGGATCAAAAGAAATAAGAAACATAGCTGATATAGTTATCTGCAGTACTTTGAAGCCACCCAGAAGCATTCCTAGGCACAGTGACAAGCTGGGATTACAGACACAAAGATACCACATGTAAAGTGGTAGACGTGCTTCTTCAAATGGACACAGCTTACACAAAAACAAAAACAAAAATAAACAACTTACCTTATGCGAGAAAGAATATAAGGTGGTTTATAAAGTTTACACATTGCAAAAGAAATTAAACTGGATCCTATCAGAAATGAAAACAATGGTAGAAACAAGACAGCATATAAGGTGAAAAGTGAACCTGTTGAGGTGAACAAATGCATATATACTGACTGATAAACATTAATACACACCTACAACAGTTTTTATTACCTTAATGGATTTTAAATGTAAGTTTATTTGTTCCTATCCTATTGAGAACTCTCGTTTAGGGGTGCCTGGGTGGCTCAGGTGGCTAAGCATCCGACTGTGGCTCAGGTCATGATCTCACGGTTCGCGAGTTCAAGCACCCCATGAGGCTCTGTGCTGACAGCTCAGAGCCTGGAGCCTGCTTCAGGTTCTGTGCCTCCCTCTCTGCCTGCCCCTCCTCCACCCATGTTCTGACACTCTCTCTTTCTCAAAAAAAAAAAAAAAAAAAAAAAAAAAAAGAATAAACATTAAAAAAACAACAACTCTACTTTACACTGTGTAGGAGAATTATAGCCTAATGTGATACATGAATTTGAGCAGGTACTAATTACAGCTACTATACACTGAAAACAACCCCCATCCGATGTTATGTGTACTTGCCATCTCTCTCCATAGTCTTAAATACACATTCTGACTGATCTAACAATCTAAGACTATAATATGTTTCTCCATGTAATTTACTACTTGACATTTCAAACTTCTTGAGAAAAGATCTCTTTCACTAGATGGTAGCCCATGAGAATAGGGATTGTATCTATTTTGTTCACAGCTAGATTCCCTAGTGCCGTGCCTCCTGAGATATAAAGGCTTTGCTACCTGCTTTGATTCATTTGTTATGTCTTTACAGATTACTGTCTTATCTAAATTTGTTTTGAAATACAAAATGAATAAAGGTAGTATTAAATGACCTTCCTAAAACTACATATCCAGTTACATTGAACTAAAAAATAACAAAAACTTCTTAGATAATATTTTATTTAATCATTCATTTATGTAAACACCCCACATTATTTGAACATCTCATGTCAGGCACCATGCCAGGCACAGGGGATGAAAAAGACAAGACAAAGCCTCCTCCCTGAGAAAGCTCGCCAATCATTAGAGAAAACATTCCATTATAAAAATCTAATATACAGGAATATCAGGGAGGTACACAGAAGATGTTATCATAGCAAAGGGTGTACTTAACTCTCTGCAGTAGTTTTTTTTCTTTTTAGAAAAATGTATTTTTTAATTGAAGTATAACTGAAATATAATATATTAGTTTCAGGTGTGCAAAATGGTGATTTGACATTTATATACATTACAAAATGGTTACCATAAGTGTAGTTACTATCTGTCACCATACAAAGTTATTATAAAATTATTGACTATATTCACTATGTTATACTTTCTACAGAAGTATTTTCCTATATAATATATGATTATCTGCAAAAACAATTTTCATAAGGTATGAATAAAAACATTATTCTCCTATTGTTTTATTTACATAATATTACATGTTGTGTATCATTTTTTAAAAGTATCCTATCATGACAAACCTATAACATAATCCTTTCTAGATGTTATAAACATTCTCTTAGGTAAGAATACAAAAATCAGCATCATGTTATCAACAATCACAACTTAAGCCTACAATTTTATCTGAACATTTGAACAACTTAAAACCTCTCCAGTCTACCAGACTTACAGACTACTATATTCTGTTAACATTTATCGAACTATCTATTATTCGACAGACCCTAGGGAAAAACAAATCGAATACTGTGCTCTCCAAGAGCTCATTGTAATAATGTGATTTCATTACCACCACACTAAAGCAATGATATATTTTGGCTCTATCACTGCTTTAGGACAATTAAGGAATCTTCATTCATACCAGAGAACTAAAATTATAATCACTATATACATTTCTCATTAAGTTTAATAGTATATATTGATACTTTTCTTAGGAAATGAATGAAATTAGAAACGAATTGTTAAATAAAACAACTCTATGTTAATCTGAAGCACAAAAAACATCTAGTAAATATTAATTAATTCCACGTAAAAGCATTGCCTGTGATTTCAGAGTAAAACAGAAACATACTAATGGGGAGAAAAGAAAAGCTAGTTCAATAAACATTACAAGTTAGCATGTATTAGTTTTAATCATGTGAGGTGATGGCTTACTTTTAATGATAATATTGTAGCATCTAATAATAATTTTACAGCTCAGATAAACCTAGTTTTCACTCAGGATAAAAATTACAGTACCAAGTTAGTTATCTCCCAGTCATGTGGCAAAATAATGGCTCCATAGTAAAATCTCTATACCCTCTCATATGATAAATTCCTAATTATTAAACTTTCCTCCAGCATTTCTGATCTTATTTTCCACTCCCCTCTAGAAAATCAACAGGTAGACATAACTTCACACTATCTACCATAGCAGAGAAGAAACAGATTTGTTTGGAGATCATCACTGTATTTTCCTGCCATCAGTTCTCAAAGAGAAACCTTAGCAATACCCGTAAATACATTGGAAAATACTGTGTTTATTCCTTTCTAAAGTTAATTACCTTAACTATATTTTAATATCTTGCTATTTTAACATTTTTCAAAATTACAAATATAGAAAAAATACAAAATAAATGTATGGCATTTTTATGAAATATTATAAAGCAAGCACATGGTTATTATAAATTAATCATCACCATGGTCAGGCAAAATAGAATTTTGCCAAATATCTCAAAAGCCTTTTCCATGAGCCCCATCCCAATCATAACCTCTTCCCATTTCCCATATTCTAACTTGTATAATAATCATTTCCTTGTGTTTTCTCTTTGTCACCCAAAAGTGCATGCCTGTACACTATTTACTGTTGATTTCCAAATGTGTCATTATTTTACAAATAGCACTGCACATAGATGCTAAATATTTAATACGTTTTAAATATAAATCCAAGAAGATCAAGGTTTTACTCATCTTAAATGTTTTATTTTGTTTTCACTTTTTCTCACAGGAAGTATGAACAGGTAATTTTTTGAGGGAAAGGGTATGAACATTGCATCAATGATCACTTGGCAAAGAAAATAATACAGTGACAAAAATCCATATTCTAAAGAGGTCAAAAAACAACCCCCCCCCCAAAAAAAATATCAAAATAAAAGCCAAAAATGTTTCTGGGATAATAATTACCAAAAAAAGAGTTTATTAAAAGTTACACAATGGCCTAAAAGTTATATCTATTCAGTTTATAGATCATATGTACACATACATATGTATGTGTATATGTGTACATACAAAAAGCAAAAGTCTTTCATAAATGCCTACAGCATTTAAAAACACAGAACCACCTCAAATATGTGATATTTTACTAAATTAGTTATTTTCTAATTTCGAAGAGACATTGTAAGGTAGTCACTGAAAGGTAAAAGTTTCTCTGTTTTAAAATAAATTTCCCTAATATAAAATTAACTGTAAGTATTTGGAAAATACAGAAAGTATTTTGCATAATCCCAATATCAAAAGGTAATCATTTTTAACATTTTAGGCTATTTTTTAATTAAAAAGATTATTCATTATTCACCTCATTACACCTCTATCATTTCTTTTAAAAAAGTAGTCTATTTTTCATTATCCATTATCAATCGTATAAACAAAGACTATAAAGTAACAAGACTATTTTTTAAACATATGAGAATTTATGCATGCAAGTACTTTTTTATTCTAAAGATGAAGCTCTTGAACAAAATATTTTCAGAATGCTCCTTTGAGAGCTACCTTGAAAGGCAGTAGGTATACATATTAATTACTATTACAGAAATGGTCCCATCATGAACTCTAATAAAGAAATACAGAATTCTAGAATTTTGCCACAATTTTATTGTTTGTTCCTGTTTCCCATTTTCTTCCCCGAGTCTTTCAAATTTCTATATCTGCACATTAAACATGAATTGTGTTGATTATTTTCAGAAACTATCTACTATTAAGAAGTCAGGAAATCCTAGTCATGAAAATTACCATAAAATTATGCTACAAAAAAATGTATTTCTAAAAATCCAATTATAACATAAAATTATGTAAGTCAACCTCTTCACAAACCTTCATTTAAAAGACAATTTTGGAGACATATGATCACTGAAACTAAACTGGCTTAAAGGTATAATAAAAATGCTGCCTAAAATAAATCAAATCTCTTAAAATTAATACTTAAGATAAAATTAGAAAACATCTGATAAAGCATGTGCTAACATTCATAATGAATTATAAAATCCAAATACTTAATTTTTTTCTAAACTACATTTTTTAGGACCAAATTACATGCTAAGGGATTATTCTTCCTTGAAAATCTATTCTACTTTCAATTGTACTTCTAGCCAATGCTCATGCTCAAAAACTTTGGAATTTTAAGTGGGTTTCTAAAGCTAACAAGTGTGAATATTCTCTGAAATACTGAAAATGCCTCATGAATGCAAAATGAATAGGACAATGATGATGAGGATGATGATGAGGAAGAGGTGGAGGAGGAGGCTATGACAATGATGATTTATCTAATGCTTCTAAGACATGCTAAATTAGTTCAGTATTCCCTGTAAGATCTCTATGGTAAACAGTAGGATGCATTTTTCTATACAATGGAATTTTGAAAAATTATTTACATAATTAATTCCTTAAAATGTAGATTCACAAATATTATTGTCCTTTGGAGTAGAATACTGGCACTATCGAATGCCATCTAGTTGTCAAAATTATTGGGTATTTCAAAAATGTTTCCCATGAATGGCAGGTCAAAGCTAGACATGTCTTTTTGGTGTAGGAGATAGATGAGATGCAAGTATCCCACTCTAGCCAGATTCCTTATCATCATCCTGGTTGGATCTCTGCTCTACTTTCTGCCATAAATACTGTGTCCTAGATTCTGCCTTACCTGGATTTTCTCTACATTTTCTTTACATACAAAAGCATCCATTTCACTCACTCACCCAAGAGCTATTGTTTGGTACGGAGCAAGCTTTATGAACACAATCAATGCCAGATGAGGCAAGCGCAAGCAGTCACTTTAATCAGCTTAGTACACAGTTAAAGTATTACACAGTCCCTGCCAGATGCCCAAACTTTCCCTTCTCTTCAGCCTGCACACTGTTCCTAGTGCTACTTTTAGGGCTGTAATTCTCCTGGCTATTTGAACGTTTCAGTCTGAGACTGAAGTATGTCATTTGGAAGAACAAGTTCTTTTTCCCTTTTGAGTCCTGGTTTTGGTTTTTAAGGCTATTCACACAGAATTATGTCCCCCTTCTACCAAGTAAACAAATAACAAATAACCCTCTGGTTAAGTTTTAGGTAGTTACCATCAGATATCTCCTCAGGTTCCAGCCCCATTTCCACCTCCTCCAAGCTAAGGACATTGGGTTTCCTTTCTCCCAAACTCAAGATGTCCTTCCTTTATGGTCAATTCTACAAACTGTATTTCCCCAGACCCGTCACAATACTATCTTATTCTTAAATGCAATTTTTCCCTAAAAAAAAAATTTTGTTTTTCCCACCTCCTATTTTCTACAATTCTACTTCCTAATACCATCAACTCTCTAAAATCACATTTGCAGTTATTCTAACAAAATTCTCAATATACATCACTTAGCCAGGGACAATCTACTGTCCTCCACTCAGAATTAAAAAATTAAAAAAAGTTTTAAAAATCACATTTTCATTTTTGCATAGCATCTTTTGCTGTTTCCCTTAATTCACAATAAGTTTTAGTTGTAGAAATTAATTCAGTATAAAGGATAGTTTTGATATGTAACCGAAAGGTATAAAAAAGAAGAAAATAGTATCTTTATGTATTTTTTAAATCTTATGTGCAAAAGAGAAACTTATCATTTGTAGTATTCTCATGACTCCTTTTGTAGAATAAAGAATTACTACTTCATTTTTATAAATCTGAAATTTCACAAATCAGGCATGCTTAAAGGTAAAAAAATACGTTTAACAACTTGGAATTAAGACTAACCTTGTATCTTAAGCTTTTCATCAAGACAGACACTCATTTGTATTTCGCTTTAAAGTTATAACTCTAATTTTTAAGAAAAAAATAACACCCAGTTTCTTAAAACCAAAGAAAAAGAATAGATGGTCCAATGAATTTTTCAAGAGTAGTGGTTAAAAAGAAAACTAACAATATAACTTAGTTCAATTAAACATTAACTCACATAATCATGGAAGGCTTTTGCTTCACTTGAATGCTCACATGTTTCCCGTCTTTCTGGAGCTGCACAGTAGAGATCCCAAAATACACTAAAAAAGTAATTATGGTAACATTAAGAAAAGCAGATAACACCAAATGAGAGATCAAAATTCCAAAAATAGAAGACATGTATTACTCTTTATACAAAATGTGTTTTCTTCTTCAGGACAAATGTTTCTATGAAAGATTTAAATCAAGCAGGGTTCTTCCTGCAATAACATCTTTCAGAAATAGCTATGTTTCAGAAATGCTAAGATTTTTTTCTAAAAAAAAATTAAAACATCTTTTAAACTGTCATTTTAAATTATCTGTTTATATAGCTTAAACCCATGATTGAAATAATTACAATGCCTTTCACAGCTTCCCCATAAAAAAAAAAAAAAAACAGTAAATAATATCCTAATTTAATCATTAAGGAATAAAGTGACACATTATTTTTTTTCAAGGTAATTTTGTTTTCCAATTACCAGGCCAATATCCTGACCATTTAATCACACTGTTCAAACAAATACATTTTCCTAAAATATTCTCTTTTTCGTCCTTGCAATTACCAAAATAGGTTAGTAATTTTGAAAATTCAAAAAATCCATGGTCTCTTTTTTCCCCTCCTATTCAAAAACAATGGGAATAAGTAAGGTGGAACCGGTTGGGAAAAATAATTATACTGCTTACAAAATTATGTCTCTGATCATCCTTCCATCGAAATTAACAATGAGCATGAGCAAAGGATTCAAATTCAGGAAAGCAAATATCTAGAAACACTGGCAACAAAGGCAATTATACTGATCAACAGAAATCTTTTTTTATTATACATTTCCCACTCTACAGAAATGGAAAATAGACTAATCAATTGGTTAAGAGCACAGGTTTTGGAACAGGACACTTCTCAGAAGCCAGCTCTGTAAATTAATTACTAGCTCAAATTGCTTAAACAGATCAGAAACACAATTTCCTCCTTTCTATTAAGAGGATTGTTTCTATAAAATGGGATTGTTGAGAAAATTAAATTATATAACATAAATCCAGCATCTGACAGAGTAAGCATATTATCAATAATATAATCAACACTATGATTAGCTTGCATTAAAGTTTAAAATGCATACATATTGTTAGGACTATCAACAATAGCTAAAGTATGGAAAGAGCCCAAATGTCCATCGATGGATGAATGGATAAAGAAGATATGGTATATATATACAATGGAGTATGACTCGGCAATCAAAAACAATGAAATCTTGCTGTTCGCAACTATGTGGATGGAACTAGAGGGTATTATGTTAAATGAAATTAGTCAGTCAGAGAAAGACAAATATATGACTTCACTCATAAGAGGACTTTAAGATACAAAACAGATGAACATAAGGGAAGGGAAGCAAAAATAATATAAAAACAGGGAGGGGGACAAAAACACAAGAGACTCTTAAATATGGAAAACAAACAGAGGGTTACTGGAGGGGTTGTGGGATGGATTAAATGGGTAAGGGGCATTCAGGAATCTACTCCTGAAATCATTGTTGCCGCTACATGCTAACTTAGATATAAATTTTAAAAAATAATTAAATAAAAATTAAAAAAAGAAAAAAGAACATAGATGGTTAAGTATTGGCATAAAAAAAAAAAAAAAGATAAATTAAACCTGGCCTCTTTGGTTTGACCCTTGGAGACTCAGCCTGAATCTCTCTCTCCACAGCTAGGAGAAAACATTCTGTAGGCCTTATAACACAACTAGTTCAGTAAAATAAGATTATCTTCAACAGTAAAAAATATGAATGATTGAGTACTGCCATTTAATTTCCTTTGAAGTTTCCACAATAAGCAAGGAAAATAAGGAAAACAATAACGCAATTAAAAGTTGCACTTGGTCTTCTT
Organism: Prionailurus viverrinus; assembly: GCF_022837055.1. NCBI lineage: Eukaryota > Metazoa > Chordata > Mammalia > Carnivora > Felidae > Prionailurus > Prionailurus viverrinus. Next base: position 145,930,973 of record NC_062561.1, read on the forward strand.
TTGGGACAAAAAGTATACAAATTATAGATATACAAAGATACAGGTAAAAGTTTTCTGCCTATATCAAGTGTGTTATGAGTTATAGTATATTGTCCCTTTTGGGACAAAAAGTATACAAATTATAGATATACAAAGATACAGGTAAAAGCTTTCTGCCTATATCAAGTGTGTTATGAGTTATAGTATATTGTAATTATTATTTCTAATGTTCATGTTATTAAGTAACTTCAAAGCTCTTAAAAAACAAAATTATAATGGTCGTCTTTAAATTGTATTTAAACAGAAAATACTATGTGCAATATTATGACAAACATCTTAATATCTCTTCTTATTCACTAATTTCCTAGCAAATGCTGTAAGAACCCTCTTGGAAATTATTACATTTTTACTTTTAAAATGTTGTCTTAGAAAATGGACTGGAAAAAAACTAATAATTTCTTATCAGACTATGTCCTAAAAGTTATTAAATAACGATCAATAAATAATTATTTATACACATATTATTAAATTAAATATTTACCTTGGAACAGTAACACTGCTCTATTTCTATTTTTAAGTTTCCCTTTATGGATTTAATGTAAGGTTAAAAGTTTACAAGATCAAGATGAGGGATAATAAAACAACTTACTAAAATGAGATAACTTTTTATATGGTATTTTTCTGACAATAATACATTACCCATACATGATCTCCTTGAATAAAGTTAAAGAAATACACCCTTTGAAGACATTTACCAAAGGGAGAAATACACAGTTCTACAATAATAATTACAGATATTAATACTCCACTCTCAATACTGGATAAAACAACCAGACAAAAGATAAACAAGGAAACAGAAATTAAACAACACAGTAAAGTAACTAGATTTAACAGACATATGCAGAACACTCCACCCATCAACAACAGCATATACCTTTCTCTCAAGTGCACATGGGACATTTTCCAGAATAGGCCATATGTTAAAGCACACATTAAGTCTCAGTAGATTTGAAAAGATAGATATCACACAAAGTATCTTCTCTGACCACAATGGGATGAAGTTAGAGATCAGTAACAGGAGGAAAGGGGCGCCTGGGTGGCTCAGTTGGTTAAGCATCCAACTCTTGATTTCGGCTCAGGTTATGATCACATGCTTTCTAAGTCAAGCCCCATGTCAGGCTCTGTGCTGTCAGTGCAGAGCCTGATTGGGAGTCTCCCTCTCCCTTTCTCTCTGCCCCTGCCCTGCTCACACACACACACATTCTCTCTCACAACAAATAAACTTTAAAAAAAGGGAGAGAGACATAGAAGACTCAAATTACTAAAGACACCATCAACAAAATATCTGCTAGAACTAAATAAATGGATTCAGTAAAGTTGCTGGATATAAAATCAATACATAAAAATCAGCTGTGTTTCTATAAAGTAGCAATGAACTATCAGGCAGCAAAATTAAGAAAATAATTCCATTCACAATTGTATCAAAAAAAGTAGGGGCGCCTGGGTGGCGCAGTCGGTTAAGCGTCAGACTTCAGCCAGGTCACGATCTCGCGGTCCGTGAGTTCGAGCCCCGCATCGGGCTCTGGGCTGATGGCTCAGAGCCTGGAGCCTGTTTCCGATTCTGTGTCTCCCTCACTCTCTGCCCCTCCCCCGTTCATGCTCTGTCTCTCTCTGTCCCAAAAATAAATAAACGTTGAAAAAAAAAAATTAAAAAAAAAAAAAAGTAACACACCCAGGAATAAATTTAACCATATGATCTAGCAATTCTACTTCTGGGTTTATACCCACAAGAACTGAAAGCACAGGGTGCTGGGTGGCTCAGCGGGTTAAGCATTGGAATATTGGTTTTGGCTCAGGTCTTGATCTCATGGGATTGTGGGATCCAGCCTCCTGCCCTGCTCCCCGTCAGGGTCTGCGCTAATAGCACAGAGCCAGCTTGGGATTCTTGCTCTTCCTCTTCATTTTTTTTTTTAAGTTTATTTATTTTCTTAGAACAATCTGGGGAGGGGCAGAAAGAGAGAGAGAGAGAGAGAGAGAGAGAGAGAGAGAGAGAGAATACCAAGCAGGATGCACACTGCCAGTATGGAGTGTAATGTGGAGCTCAAACTCACAAACCAGGAGATAATGACCTGAGTCTAAATCTAGAGTCAGAGGCTTAACTGACTGAGCCACCCTGGTGCCTCTTTCTCTCTCCCTCTTTCTGCCTCTCCCCTTCTCTCTCTCAAAATAAATAAATAAAAATAAAAACTTAGAAAAAAATTGAAAGCAGGGGCGCCTGAGTGGCTCTGTTGGTTAAGTGGCTGACTTTGGCTCAAGTCATGATCTCACAGTTTGTGGTGGAGCTCAGAGCCTGGAGCCTACTTCGGATTCTGTGTCTTCCTCTCTGTCTCTGCCCCTCCCCAACTTGTGCTCTGTCGTTCTCTCTCAAAAATAAATAAAATGTTAAAAAAATTTTTTTAATTGAAAGCAGAGTCTCAAAGAGATAATTATACACATAGGTTCATAGCAGCATTACTCACAATAGCTAAAATATGGAAACAACCCAGGTGCCCATTGATGGTTAAGTAGACATACTATATAAATACAATGGAAAATTACTCAGCCTTTAAAAGGAAGGAAATTCTAACATATGCTACAATACAGATGAACCACAAGGACACTGCGCTAAGTGAAGCTAGTCTCTAAAAGACAAATACTACATGATTTTCTTATATGAGGTACTTACAGTAGCCAAAAATCATAAAGAAAGAAAGCAGAATGGTGGTTGACAGGGGATGGAAGAGTGGGGAATGAATGGAGAGTTATTGTTTAATGGATATAGAGTTTCAATTTCACAAAATAAAAGAGTTATGGAGATAGATAGGTGAAGACTACACATTATGAATATATTTAATACCACTGAACTGTACACTTAAAAATGGTTAAGATGATGAATTTTATGTTTTGTGTATTTTGCCACAATTTGAAAAAAATGAGGAAAAAAAAGTATCCTGGCCAGCCCTGTTTTAGGTACCATTTTACAGTGACTAAAACAAATATTAATTATTTCTGTGTATTCGCAATCTCTATTCCATCACTTCAAAGACCATACAGCTAAGGAGACAAACAGAAACCTATGAGATACCAATAATAAAGAATACTCATCATAAAAATAAGGTAAATTTTCAATTTATAAACCCTATTCATTAGGAGTTTCATAATTAAAGTAAAATATGTTACAAAATTCTAAGTATAAAACGAATTTAAAAATTAAATACAAATTTATTTTTAGTGTTATGATATTCATGTTAAACACATTTCATCTATTTTATAAGTATTTATATGTTCTTACCTAAGAAGTCATCACAAATGGGAAAGATATTTCAAAAGTTTACCTTTTCTAGAAAATCCAACCCATGTTTTGCACTAGTTTATCTGATTCATAGAGTATATTGTGACTGCTACAATATCATTGCAATATTTGAGAAGAATTAGTTATAATCATAACAACAACAACAAAGCTGCATGATGATCAAAATGCGAGTTCACATTCTGCAATTATTCCATGCTTGGTTTTGTGGGACAGTAGACAAATCACTTACCTAATTTAGAAAATAACAAGCTTGAAATGAGAAGACCTCTATAAACCCTTCATAAATTAACATTTTAAACTATGATTTTCTCCTATTAATATTTCAAGTGTATATTAACTCATAATCTATGCAATACGCTATGTCATATGCTTCACAGAGGAAAAAAGAAGATATAAAATTCATGGCATATATGTGACCGTGGATCCAAAACTAGTGATGAGCTGAATTGAAAATTGAGACTCAATTTCCTAAAGCACCCAAATACAACCCAATGTGGAAGTTACTTCTCATATATTATTAAAATTTTACAATACTCTGGGCAAAGACTTTTGGCTGATATTATAATATGACATTTACCATATGAAAATGTGGACGTATGTCCTAGAGGAAAAATTAGGCTTTTTAAGTAGGTAAGAGTCATAGCAATACTTGATTTGTTCTTAGCTGGAGGAATTTCATTAATTACTTTAGCAAGCTTTTCTGATGACCCACAGAACTGGTTCCTTGTTTCCCATGAGGGCCAAGGGTAGAAAATTCTGGACTTCTATAGACACAGACTTCCCTTAACGATCATAAATGCTAGCGGCTAAGGAGCTTTTCAAATCTTTACAGATCATCTACTAAGCTGGACATGAAAATATTATCCTTGAAATGCGGTGGATTCATCATCATGAGTAATGGTTGAGATTTACACAGTCTCTTTGTTCCTATGCAGAAACAAGTGAAAAATAAGTATTTTACAAATGAAGAGGTTAGAGACCAACTACAGGAATCAAAACCTGCAAAGTATTAAAATCTTTGTTCTTGTACCATTTGTAATTATTAAAATTTCCCCCACATAAATCAAAGGAAAACATAAGATTTCCAAGTTGAGGATTCTTCAACACTAATACATTAACTGTTTTTCTTCTATTCTGAGGATGTGAGTGGAGATGACTTCACTAGCTGTCAATATCTCTAAGGTATAAGGAATGCAAAATGGTTCTCAGAAAAGTCTACAAGGGTGAATAATAATGTCAGAAGTGTCCAGAAGATGGGATGCTAACATAATTATATAACCTTAATCCACTGGCCACATTCGGGACTACCTGAAAATAAAAATTAAAAGAAGAAAAGAACACAGGGGAAATTTTTTTTTTCTAAGGAGCATGCCATGTTACTTTAATTTCAAATTGTTAATAGCTAAGGAAGTTATTTCTCTTTGACCCAAAAATGTATTTTAAATGACTTTTAGATCCTCATAATCTATACTGAAGAAAACTATTCATAACACTAAAGAGGGTTTTATGTAAAATATACATGTACCTGCTAATCATCTTAGATGAAGAGCATGAAGACATACATGCAATGTCTTATTCCAAAGCATTATTTAATAGTTTACAAAACACAAGAATTACATTTTGTCCCACTACCATCATTCTCACAATACTCTTGGGTTAATTACAAATTAATAATTTAAAGTATCATTAAAATAGCTTATATGCTAAATTCAAGCATCATATATTAAGCATCATACATTCAGCATTTAATCCTCCCATTATTATGCCTGTTTTATCAATGAGGGAGCCAAAGCTTAAAAAGGTTAAATAATTTGCCTAGGGGTCACACAGTTGGTTAGTGGCAGAGCTGGGCTTGAACTTTTTCATTCTTACATTATTTTACCTCTAATGTGAGTATGGTATGAAGAGTTTTCATTTCAAGATGGCTCATGCTGATTATGGGCAAGTTTATGCAGCTCTGGCAGGCCAAGCAGCATCAGCTGTTACAAGTGTAGTAGATACCTGTCCTAGATAAGACAGCAAACACTTTGTTATCCTACCTTTGACTCTCATACTCCAACTCATTTCCTGAGTATCCTATGGCAACCACCCCCTCACCCTACATGCAGCTGCCAGTGATGTACAGATGCCTCAATATAGACCAGACTCAGAAGAGACAACTTTTCTGAGTCCCATTATGTACTGTCTAGAATTAGCCACTCAGGATGTTCAAAAGGGAACTGTAATTAATGTCTTATTAATAGTGGGCCACTAAATTCTGCTCTGTGTTTAAGAAATATCATCTGTTACTGAGATGAGCACTGGTTACAATTCAGGAAATTTCAGCTCTAATTCTAAATCTGACCTTGAGAAAATAGCTTCCTTCCATTAGCTTCTTTATGTAAAAAGAGAGAAAACAGTATCTGTTAATGTATTTTACAGGCTTTTGTACAGATACAAGAGATGGTATATGCAAAAGTACTTTTAAAAGAAGAATAAAGGGGGGCGCCTGGGTGGCTCAGTCGGTTGAGCGTCTGACTTCAGCTCAGGTCACGATCTCGCGGTCCGTGAGTTCGAGCCCCACGTGGGGCTCTGGGCTGATGGCTCAGAGCCTGGAGCCTGTTTCCGATTCTGTGTCTCCCTCTCGCTCTGCCCCTCCCCCGTTCATGCTCTGTCTCTCTCTGTCCCAAAAATAAAAATAAACGTTGAAAAAAAAAATTAAAAAAAAATTAAAAAAAAAAAGAATAAAGGTACTAAAAATATATATATATTCTAGAAAAGTCTCAAAACTAGTATGGCAAGAAAAGAAGTTTTCCTATTAACAGAGTAAAATTTGCCTCAGTTTCCTTTCTAATCCTTTGTTTTTAGTGGAAAATTCCATCATTTATTTATAGTATCTTTTCGCCACCAAATTTTCCTATTTTTTTACATTTTTTTTTGCTCCCAGGAACATTTTGCTATTTCTTTTTAGCCTAATCACCTCTGTTTTATTTCTCTCTTGTAATACTTTTTACTCCCTTCTCACCATGATTATACTCCTATTTTAGTTGTCACCTGCACTATCTTATATTGCTGTTTAACTTTTTTTCTTTTTTTAGTTTTTATTTAAATTCCAGCTAGTTACCACACAGTGTAATACTAATTTCAGGTGTATAATATAGTGATTCAACACTTCCATACAACACCCAGTGCTCATCACAAGTGCCCTCCTTTATCCCCATCATCTATTTCACCCATCCCCCTACCCTATGTTAACTCAATTCAAAAAGTTATGCCATGCCTATTACAGGAGAGACATGTAACATGAGTAAGAATTAGTCTGCCAATGATAATTATTATACCATTCAGGTGACCAGTTGACTAATTCAAGCTACTGTTTTTACATGGGTACTTGGTTATTCCTAGCTATACCTGATATTCATCCATTAGACTCTAAAATCATTAGAGTGTTAGCATACTGTTAAGATTTGACTTCTTACTCCCAGGTGAAAGAAACTGAGTTCTCATGATAATCTTAGCTATTTGTTTATTTTCTCTGTGATATCATATATAATTATTTCAGTATATAAATACATGGAAACAAAGTTATTTCAAAAGGTGTTTTATATATAAAATTAAATAAGAATAAAGCATACTTCCTGCCATTAAAACATTAAATAAGAAGACTTAAATTTAAATTACACAAATTGAGGAGGTCCTGGGTGGCTCAGTTGGCTGAGCTGGCTGAGCATCCCATTCCTGATTTGGGCTCAGGTCATTGATTCCAGGGCTGTGGGTTGAAGCCCAGAGTCAGGCTCCAAGCTCAGCTCAGGGGAGATTCATTCATTCATTCATTCATTCTCTCTCTCTCTCTCTCTCTCTCTCTCTCTCTCTCTCCCCCCCTCCCCCTGCCAGCATTCACACTCTCTCTCTAAAATAAAATAAAAAGTCAGTATTTTAAAAAGTAAATAAATAAATTATACACATTGACAAGGCTATTGGGGCACCTGGGTGACGCGGTCAGTTAAGAGACCGACTCTTGGTATCAGCTCAGGTCATGATCTCATGGTTCACGGGTTAGATGCCCACATCTTTCTCCACACTGACAGCGTAGAGCCTGCTTGGGATTCTCTCTCTCTCTCTCTCTCTCTCTCTCTCTCTCTCTCTGCCCCTCCCCTGTTTGCTCTCCCCGTCTCTCTCTCAAAATAAATAAATAAACTTAAAATAAAAAAATAAATTTAAAAACTAAAATGTTAGGTCGTGTTCTCTTGTTAATCTGGAAACTACATATGCCACCACACACTTCGGCTACTCTCAGTAACCCTCGAGGTAGAAAAATAAATTACAGAAGCTTTCTGAATTTCTTTCACCACTTTACCAAAACTATTTTCCTCAAGACCACCAAAATTCTCCTTACTTCTCAATTCAGGAAAATCTTTATGTCCTCTTACTTACAATTGTTATAAACTTTAATCTCTGCCTTAAATGCCTTTCCTGGTTCCCATGCATTATTCTCTCCTGATTACCCTTCTCCCTCTCCAATTATTTTCCTTTGAGGCTGCTCTTCATCCACCCAGGCTTAAATGTTGACTTTCCTCAGGGTTCTAACCCCAGGTGCTGTCTCACTGGTTACACTGGGCAGTTGAATCTGTAAGCACTTTTCACCTTCAGTATGGTCTGTGCTCATTATTTCCAAACCATTATGGACTTGTCTCTGAGCTATACACCCAGACCTCTGACCTTGTGTTAGGGCATCACTATCTGAGTGTCACAGAGGCATGTCAAAATTTAACCTGTACAACATAAATTATGGCATTTTTTCCCCAAAGCCTGCTGCTCTTTCTATATTTCCTCTTTCAGTCAATGATATCACTGTTCATCCCACCATCCAAATCTAAAACCTAGGAAACTCATCCTTCACATGCCAACTATTCTACTCATTGTTTCCTATCTGGGATCAATCACCTATCACCTTTCAACTGGATAATTAAGCTTGCCTTGTAACTAGACTCCATCTCTGTTCTCAACCCTCTTCAATCCATCTCTGTTGATGCCAAGTGAATGTCTAAAAGGACAAATCTAATCATGTCATATACCATGTTTAGAATCTTTGAGTTTTAATCCAAAATCCTTGATGTACTCTAGGACTTTATCATTTGGCCACTGCCTTTGTCTTCATCCATTTATTCTATTGCTTCATAGTACTGCACTTGCAATTCAACTGATCCAAGCTACCAGTCATGTCGTGGATTCACAATCATTCCTTTTGAGGCTTCATTCTAACTATTCCTTGCCCAAAATATCGTTCCTTCACTTAACTTCCAGCTCAGCTCAGATTTTCTTCTATAAAGCCTTTCCTAAATCTCGCAACTAAAGTAAGCATTCCCCCTGAATTGCTACTGTAACTAATCTATACCTCAGTTATAATACTATTAATTGTTTATCTCTCCTATACTTATTTCCTTGAGGGCAGCATAGTTTTACACTTTGTAAATATTTGATGAAGAGGCTTAAACAACAGGACAACTCCACTTTCAAATATTCTATAAAAATACAGAAGTGAGAAGAAGTCATAAAATTGCAACTGGTCCATCCAACAGGGACCTTGCATTTGACCAAATTAGCAAGCAGTAAGTTTTAGAAGAATACCTATTATCTTAATCGTCTTGAATTCAACAGCAGTAACTGCTTTCCTGGCTTAAAAAATATATATATATTAGTACAGCCCTGAGTCCCTAACCTAGAGCATATATAATAAAGCACAGCTCTAAGGAGTTAAGGATAGGGCTCCTGGGTGGCTCAGTTAGTTCAGCATCCAACTTTGGCTCAGGTCGTGATCTCACGGTTCATGAGTTTGGGCCACATGTCGGGCTCTGTGCTGACAGCTCAGAGCTCAGAGCCTGGAGCCTTCTTCAGATTCTGTGTCCCCCTCTCTCTCTGTCCCTCCCCTGCTTGTACTGTGTCTCTCCCTCTTTCTCAAAAGTAAATAAACATTAAAAAACTTTAAAAAAAAAACAAAACTAAAAATATTCTTACTGTAATACCTAGCAATCATGGTTCTTGGTATTTACCCAAAGAAATTTAAAATTTATGTCCACATAAAAACCTATACATGGATGTTCATAACTGCTTTATTCATAATTGCAAAAACTTGGAAGCAACCAAAATGTCCTTCAGTAGGTAAACAAACCATGGTACCACCAGACAATGGAATATAATTCAGCACTAAAAAGAAATGAGCTGTCAAGCCATGAAGAGACACAGAAAAACTTTAAATGCATTTTGCTAAGTGAAAGAAGCCAATATGAAAAGGCTACATACTGTATGACTCCACCTAAAAGAATCCAGAAAATGCAAAACTATGGAGACAGTAAAAGGATCAGTGGTGGCCAGGGGGGCCAGAGTTGGAGAGATGAAAAGGCAAAGCACAGAGGATTTTTAGGGCAGTGAAAATACTCTGTATGATGCTGTAATGATGGACCATGTCATTATACATTGTGTTCAAACCCACAGAAAAGTGGTGCCTGGGTGGCTCAGTTGGTTAAGCATCCGACCTCAGCTCAGGTCATGATCTCGCAGTTTGTGAGTTCAAGCCCCGCATTGGGTTCTGTGCTGACAGCTCAGAGCCTGAAGCCTGCTTCGGGTTCTGTGTCTCGCCCTCTCTCTTGCCCTTCCCTGCTCATGCTCTGTCTCTGTCTCTCAGTAATAAATAAATGTTAAAAAAAATTTTTTTTTAAACACAGAATGTACAACACCAAGAACTATAATGTAAACTGTGGACTTTGGGTAGTTATAAATGTATCAATGTAGGTTCATCAACTATAACAAATGTACCACTTTGATGGGGGATGTTAATATGGGGGAGGTTATACCTATGTCGGGGTAGAAGGTATATGGGAAATATCTGTACCTTCCTGTCAACTATGTTGTGAACTACTAAAAACTGCTCTTAAAAAAAAAAAAAAAATAAGTCCTATCAAAAAAAAGTGGGGGGAGGGGAAGGAAAATCAAAAAGACCTCTGAAACAGTCAACAACAACAAAAAAAGATCAAGCATCTGCTGGATTTAAGGCCCACAGTCATGGCTGGTTACACACAAAGATCAAGAAAGCTTAGGATCTGGGCAGCTTTCGGAAGGAGAGGATCCACAGCTTTGCATCAGTTCTCAGAGGATCCCATAATCTCAAAATCATTTAGAACCACTTATTTACGAAGATGAAATAGGGACCTCAAAGGGTACATTAGTAGCTTAAGGGAGGACATTTTTAAAAACTGAAAATACTGTACCTATATATTTTGCATGTGCTAGATTTAAACCGAATAAATATACTCTAAAAAAAATATGTGTCCATTTATCATTTCTTTGATATCTCCAACTATGCATAAATTAGAATTAGTTAAATACCAAAACCACACAAGAAGAGCTTCCCTGAATCTAAAAGCCCAAGAAAAAGGAAGAGCAATGGCAGATTTAAGAGCTGTATCTTCTGACAGTTAAGACCAAAAAAGCTAAAGGTAATATCAACTGTCAACTGTATGAAAACAGGTTACATTCATAAGAAATGGAGCAAATGAGAAACAGGTGCAAGAAATAAAATTAATTCTTTAATGGAAATTTTTCAAAATCCTCACTCAGCCTACTAATCCGATAGACACAGACTCCTAAAATGGTTTCTTAGGCTACCTTGTAGACCTAATTGGAAACATAAAAAATAGAAGGTGTCAACAGGTGAGGGGACTCAATTACATTCAGCAAACAGCTAAATATTTACAATCTAGATCTAGCTATCATAAATGCATACTATGTAAAATGAAAAGTTGACTTTTGTAATATTATACATTATAAGAGCTCAGTCTTAATCTCCAGGAAAACAGCACAATGATAGCACTTAACTGCAACAAACCGTTGTTCCAAATACAGGAACAACTCTAAGCCAAAGGACCGCACCTGTTTCTGCTATACATATGTGAGACAAACAAGGGAAACCCAAAACCACAACTGATCAAGTGCATTTCCATTCACCACAAAACTTCTAGTAAGGCATGCTTTCAGGAGCGACGTTTAAAAGGTGTACCAAGGATACCATGTGCATGACACTAGAAGACAGCTTTTGTTTTTTTCTTTTAAATAACTGAACCACTGAACAGGAAATGCTTCTTTTTTTTTTTTAAAGTGTATTTGTTTATTTTGAGAGAGAGAGAGAGAGCACAAGCAGGTGAGGGGCAGAGAGGAGAGACAGAATCCCAAGCAGGCTCCAAGTGCACCATCAGCACAGAGCCCCATGTGGGGCTCGATCCCACAAACTGAGAGATCATGACCTAAGCCGAAATCAAGAGTTGGAAGCTTAACCAATTGAGTCATCCAGGTGCCCCTCAAGAGGAAATACTTCTAATTGAAGAAGTGCAAACAAACAAACAGCCTAACTTGTCCATGAAGACACCTGAAGTACCAATGCTGCTGCAGAAAAATCACATATCTGGACATACTAGTACTACAATGAAATTGATAAGCTCTGGTATCAACTGGGTCTTCAGGGAAGTCTGAGAGTCTTTTTTGTGTTCCTACACAGTTCTATCCCTGAGTCTATATTGCACTAATTCAGTTTTTTTTTGGACTTTTCCTCATTGTCCTAAAAATACACCACCACTTCCACCTTCAGTATCCCCAGCTTAGATGTGCTTATGTGGGTGGGACCCTCATGATGACCTTGTGCCCTTATAAGAAGAGACACCAGAGAGCTCTCTCTCTCTTTGCCATGGGAAGACACAGTAAAAAGGCCAGCATCCAAAAGCCAGGAAGAGAGACCTCGCCAGAAAGAAATCATTCTAACAGCCTCATCTTGGATGTCCAAGCTCTAGAAATGTGAGAAAATAAATTTCTGTTTTTTAAGCCAAGAAGTCTATGGTAATTTATTATGGCAGCCCACGGGGTGCCTGGGTGGCTCAGTCGGTTAAGCTGCCGACTTCAGCTCAGGTCATGATCTCGCAGTCCGTGAGTTCGAGCCCCGTGTTGGGCTCTGTGCTGACAGCTCAGACCCTGGAGCCTGTTTCAGATTCTGTGTCTCCCTCTCTCTGACCCTCCCCCGTTCAGGCTTTGTCTCTCCCTGTCTCAAAAATATATAAATGTTAAAAAAAATAAATAAATAAAATTAATATTATGGCAGCCCAAGCTGACTAGTACCAAATCATACTTACAGTTGGAGATTCCATACCAAACCCAACTCCAGTCTGACTTAATAATAGTGTCTTTAAGTTAAAGAACACTAATTCTGGTTTTGACTTTGACTTTTTTTTTAAGTGCTATCTTTCAGAAAATAATTATAGAAAATGAAAAAAAATTAAAAATAAACATGAAATAATAAACAGGTACAGTGCAGGCCTACAAGAATACATCATCAATCTAATAAAAATGGAATAAAAGATACTTACCACCACCAAGAATGTAAGAATCCTGGTGGTTCCCCCAATGTGATGTTTTTTTCCCATCTTATCTAAAATGAATAAAAGAGATATTAAATACTTTCTTAATAATACCTTTTCCCACACATATTACAAAGCAATATTTCCCCATTAAAAATACTAAGTTAATATATGAGATTTTAATCATTTTGATAGTATTCTTTACTCAAGTTTTACAAGAGCTCATTTTACATAGTTATTTGTTGATTTGGTGGTTTATGAGAGAAGATGCCAGCAGTATTTTCCTGAATTTGCTTCCCACTGTGCCCGATTTTTAAGAGAGACTTCTGGAATTTGAGGTATCTCAGGATCTTAAGGCACATCAAAACTGCATTTTAATTAATCACCACTAATCCAGAAATTTGCAAATGTCTGCGCTTAATATGTGCAGACTCCCAATGATGCCTTGAGGATTGATATCTTAAACAAATTCCTGATTTGAGGGGATGAGAGTAAGAAGGCATATGTCTTCCATCAAATAACAGTTTAAAAAAGATGATATTAACTTTCCCAATGTTTATATTTCAGATGGCTTGGCATTCACTACCAAAAATTTAAAACAAGGTCAGTATCTCTTAAAAATTAAAATTTCTCACTAAATACTGTTTACAAATTAAATTTAGAGATTTGAAACTGGGTAGGATTTATACAGTGCCTTTCCTAAGCACTGATAGGAGTAAACAAAAGATAAAAATCTTTGCATTTAGGGAGATTATACTTTATAGAGAAGACAGACCATAAACAAAGCAAAAAGAAAAAAAAAGGAGATTGTATTTATATTAGAAGTAGCAGGCAACAAATGCTAAGGAGGAAAACAAAGCAGAGAAGGACAAAAAAAAAAAAAAAAAAAAAAAAGAAGTGAACTATAATTTTAACTAAGGTGATCCAGAAAGGTCTCATAAACAATCTTTATGTAGGAGTGCCTGGCTGATTCATTCAGAGAAGGGGCTCTTGATTTCAGGGGTCATGAGTCACAAACCCATGGTTCTATCTTTATGTATAAGTATGATTTAGTTTTCTAGTTTAAATAATTAAAAATTATTTAACAATATCCCAATTAGCAAAATATGCCCATAGGACTTTAATATAAAGAGGAAGTAAAAAACTACATAATTATAGATTTTAAAAAAAACAAAGAATTCTTTCTATCACCTACTATGGAAGAACTTAGAAATTTTTGTTCTAAAGGCTTAAAAAAAAAAAAGTTTTAAGATAGGAACTCAGAAAGTGGCCTGAAATTAAAAAAAGAAAAAAGTAACTGCTTAAAGATGAAAAAACATAATTAAAATCACTGAAATCATAATTTTTTTAGAGTTCTTAAATATACAAAATGTAAACCAATGTAAGCTTTGCAGTAATTTGCTCTCAAAAAACAAAGAAATTATCTATATATGAACAATGAACCAGAATATGTTATACAAATAAAAGCCAAATCCGAACTTGAATTCTCACACACGCATACACACAGGGGTGGGGCAGGGAAAGAGGGACAGAGAATCTTAAGTATGTTCCACACCCAGCATGGAGCCTGATATGGGGCTCGATCCCATGACTGTGAGATCATAACCTGAGCCAAAATCAAGAGTCAAACACTTCACTGACTGAGCCACCCAGGCACCCCAACAGAAATAATTTTTAAATCAATACTACTTTTTATCTGAATTCCAATTAATCATTTATTGTATCTTCTTAGTTCATGAAAAAAGGAATGGTAGTACATAATGAGTCTTAAGATAACAAAACTCTGATGTCCTGCTAAAGTTAAAATTTAGTCAAAAACCTGTGTCTCATATATCTCTCAATCTTTTCTCTTTTTGTTCACTTTTTGATGTCTTCTTGAGAGGGCATAATAATGACCCTCACAGATGTGCCCAGACACACAAATATTCCTAATTCCTGGAATCATCCTAATAAGATGAACAGCGAGCTTTTTAAAGTAGCATCCTTACATTTCATCTCAGGTCATCCTGACTTACAGATATGACTATGAAAAAAAAGCAGACAGCACTATTCTCAATTAAAAGGAGAGGGTGTGATGACTTACATTAAAGTGGCATGATTAGGTTCCAATGCCAGACTGTGCTGGCAGCAGGATTAGTCTCACAGTCTAACATGAGTCCCACTGCTCCATATTTGGTGCTCAGCAGTTTCCTTCCTGGACTTCCACAACCAACCATCAGCAATTTCACGAGATAAAGTAGTTGGGGAAAATACCTACATGGTTTACACTCAATAGGCACTTTTGTGAAAGGAATCTAAACTAATGCATTTATATTTTAAACAGTTATTACATCTTACTGTTCCTCAGAGAAGCTCAAAATGTTTCACATACATCATCTTTTTTCATCCTTATAAAATTCTTTACTACGTAAAGTTCATCTTTCTCACTTTAAATTTCAAGTATGTGACAGAAGCAGGTAAAACTTTGGTCCATCGTATTGAAATTAACACAAAAGCCATCCTTTGATAACTACTGAATAAACAATCAATGCTTTAGGTATTTCTAAAGAAGAAAGGGTTCTACATAGGAATAGGTTTCCATAGTGAATGCTATTTTTTGCCTCCAAACTAATTACTACTCCAGGTATTATTTGCTTATAGGAAGCATGAGATGATGCTGATCTACAGATCTGAATCTGCTGGGATTCTCTTTCTCCCTCTCTCTCTGTCCCTCCCCCACTCACATACACATGTGTGCTCTCTCTCTCAAAAAAAAAAAAAACATTAAAAAAATGAAACAACCTGAAAACATTCACCAATAGTGAATATAAAAATATAAACAACCTGAAATACATTCACCAATAGTGAATATATCTATGCATACTATAGAAGAGTGTGCAATCATTAAAAAGAATACAACATACCTACATGAAAGAGAGCCATGCTATATTGGTTTTTCAAGTGGGAGATGTGGAAGATTGAAGAATGATATATATAATATAAACCTTTTCTTTTAAAAAAATGTATGCATATGTATATGTGCATTTCGGTGTATACATTTAAAGAAATCATACCAAACTTACAACTATTACCTCTGGAAAAGGGTAAAGGGTGACTTTTATTTTAATATCATATTCATCTCTGAAATTTAATTTTTTTTAGCAAACATGTATTAATGATGGATATGGTTGAGAAATGGCCAGAAAATACTTCTAAATGTCAATAGTCATTTTAGAAACAATTCTGCTTTTTATGAAAAGGCATTTTCTGTTGTATTAAGTTTCACAGGCTTCAGGCTTTTTTGGTGTTTGAATGACATCTATGCAAATAATTTTTCTCTCTTAATTCTATTTTTCCTTCTTCCATTATCCTAGCTCCAATATGTATTCTTTGTCCTAGGGCTTTTTGTTGTTGAATCATCCACCTTCCTTCCTTCCATCATTTGCCCAGCTGAAAGCTCTATTCTCTGGTAACTTATGCATAAATCATGATGCCCATTCCCACTGCCATTTTCTACGTTTAAAGGCCCTGTCTGTGGTTATGCTGTGTCTCTACTATATGACCTGGGATTTTCAGCATTTCTATATAGGTGTAGCACCAAATACTGAATGAACAAAAAGTAAATTGGTAGGGGTAAGACATGCCATATGGTTTATAAATGAGAATTATAATTTACAAGTGCCCATACTATCTGAAAGAGCAATTCTTCTTCTAGGATTGTATCCTATGATTGTGTGTGCAAAATCATAAATATAATAATTTTCAGTGAAGCAATGTTTGTAATTGCAAAACAACCTAAATGTGATGGTAAAATATATCACAGCACATTTCACAGAAAGAAATACCCTAGCATCATAAAAAGAACGAAGCGGGATGCCTGGGTGGCTCAGTCAGTTAAATGCCCAACTCTTGATTTCGGTTCAGGTCATGACCCCAGGGTTGCGTGATCAAGCCCTGCACTGGGCTCTGTGCTGATAGTGCAAAGCATGCTTGGGATTTTCTCTCTCCCTCTGCTCCTCCCTGCCTCTCTCTCTCTCTCTCTTTCTCAAAATAAATAAACTTAAAAAAAAATTATGAAGTTTCATGAACCAAAGTGAAATCAAACAAACGAAACAAAAATCAAAGCATGTAACAGTATATATAATAAATTAGTACTTGTATAAATAAAAACTGATACACACAAACACATGCATGCGCACGCACACACACACACACACACACACACGCTTAACTTTTCATCATTATTTGCTTCTGGCAAGGGATATTGGTAATTCACCTATTATCTCTAGGCCCCACACTCACCCTTCTATACTCCATTCTACACTAGGTGCTGGGACTCTGAAAATTACAGTTCTTAGGCTCCCTGCCAGCTAGTTTCCTGTTCAGTTCTGCCAACGGAAGGACAGTAGCTGGAGACCAAAGAGCAGGGGGAAGAAGAGAAGCTTCCTGCCCCTGGCTCCAGAAGTAGTTGCTGTTGTAGCAGCAGCAGCAGCAGCAGCAGCAGCAGGGGACAATTCTGGATGTCAGCAGCACCTTTTCAGAGGTTCTAGCCTTGTCAATGTGGGACCTTTTTGAATGATCCAGACCCACTTCGACAGCATCTCCAATAGTACAGCAGTAGTTTTGAAGCTTATGAGCTCCAAACTTCGCAGAGTATTCCTAAATCCTTTCATACTTCTTGAGAACCAATATTCAAATTATTAATACCATAAACAGATAGAGCTAATTTCTGTGTTAAGAAAAGAACCTGTAGTGCTTTTTAAATCTTCTTTGAGAAAAAAATTCAGTTATAAAAGAATGTGTTAGCCATTTTTAACATGTCATATACTTTTCCTAATTCCTTGCCTTTAAAGTCTGAGATAATAGTCACAGGATTTCTCATTAAAAGTAAAAACTACTTGTGGGACACCTGTGTGGCTTAGTCAGCTAAGCATTAAGCATTCAACTTTTGGCCAGAACTCATGTCATGATCTGTGGGTTTTCATGAGTTCAAGTCCCACATCAAGCTCTGTGCTGACAGGCATAGAGTGCTTGGGATCCTCTCTCTCCCTCTCTCTGCCCCTCCCCCACTCATGCTGTCTGTGTCTCTCAAAAAAACATAAAAAATAAAAGAGAAAGGTTAAAAAAAAAAAAAGAAGAAGAAAGAAAAAGAAAAAGAAAAAGAAAACCTGTAGGAGTGCCTGGGTGGCTCTGTCAGTTAAGCATCTGACTCTTGATTTTGGCTCAGGTCATGATCTCACGGTTCATGAGTTTTAAGCCCCGCATCAGGTTCTGCACTTAAGAGTATGGAGCCTGCTTCAGATTCTCTCTCTCCCTGTCTCTCTGACCCTCTCCCACTCACATGCAGGCTCTCTCTCTCTCTCAAAATAAATAAACTTTAATAAAAAGAACCTGTACATGTATGTTTATGTTTGTTCCTAGACAAAATTCCTGAGTCTTTTAATTTTGATATAACCTAGTTTTCACACTAATTTTCTAAAATCTTCCATGTATAGATGCATCGATATACTAAATGTTAAAAAAAAAAGGAAAAAAATGACATTTTAATTTTAAAAATTAACCAAATAGACATAAGACAGAAAGAAAAACCTGTCCATATATATATATTTTTTAATATTTATTTAGTTTTGGGAAAGCACAAGCAGGGAAGGGGCAGAGAGAGGAGGACAGAGGATCCAAAGCAGGCTCTGCACTGACAGGTTGACAGCAGCAAGCCTGATGCGGGGCTCAAATTCACAGACAGCGAGATCATGACCTAAGCCAAAGTCGGACGATCAACCAACTGAGCCACCCAGGCACCCCAAAATCTGTTCATATTTTAAAGCACATAATCCAAAACCGTGCTATTCAACATGGTATCCCCTAGCCATATGTGGTTCTTTAAATTTAAAATTATGTTAACTGAATGTTCCTCAATTATTCTAGCCACTTTTCAAGTGCTCAATAGTTACATGATACTAGTGGAGAAATTATTAGAAGCACAGATTAGAGATCATCTCCTAATCACATAAAGTTTTGTTGAATAGTGGTGCTCCATTCCAGAAGGTAGAAGTCGTCTTAAAGGCTACACCCAGGTGAGGCACTGGGCTGCTGAGATACACATCCCATTTTCGAAGATGATACCTTTTATTGGGAAAACTCCCTGATGGATTCCTTCTAACTTTTGTTTTTATTTTTTGGCCTAGAAAGATAGAGGCCCCTGGGAATGGTTTGAAAGTAGAGAATGAAGACCTAATATACTACATGATAAAGTAACAAGAGTTTAAGAGGCTGCTGACAGTCTCTCAGGAAGAAGATGTCTGAGGAGTCTGGGAGGATTCAGAAAAGGAGAAAACGGGAGAGGTTGTGAGGAATCAACAAGACGTAAGGCAAATGGAGTCCACAGGAAAACAGCGAGTAAGACATTCCCTGTGGCAAGGAGACCAAAAAGCTTAAGAATAGTTGTGTCTGATATTCAAGTCGATGTTGTTGCCTGTACAGTACAAGGCTGAATACCCTTCAGTTTTCCCCTAACTTCAATAAGAATCTTTTATACACAAGAGCAACAAATCAGTGGAGCTCTGAGGCTATGAGAGAAACAGGAAACTTCAGGCAAAGAAAAGGTAGCAGTCACAGAAGGAGAAGCAGTGGGGCTGTAATGGTGGGGGCAAGAAATTATAGCAAAGAGAACCTCAAGCCCCCTCTCCCCCTAGGAAGGCCTGGAGATGTCAGAGAAGACTTGTGGGAACCTATAAATTAGGGATGAGAGCTGGAACTATTTGATAGGAAAGGTAACCACACAAGGCAGGAGGATTGCAGGCCATTCAAGTGGAGATACCTGGAGCACACAGGTGTACAGAGCCATATATTTACACTTGTACTGTAGTAGAGAAACTACACAAGATAAAAAAGAATTGGTCAAGAATTTTAAAAGTAACACGTTTGAGTGTGTACTACATGCTAGACCCTTCTAAGTAGTATATATATATACTATATATATATACTATATATATAGAGTGTGTGTGTGTGTGTGTGTATATATATATATATATATATATATATATATATGCACTAATTCATTTAAACCTCAGCACAACTCTAAAGTATTACTGCAATTACCTTCTTCTTATATTAAGAAAATTGAATCAGTAGGGGCACTGGGGGGCTTAGTCAGGTGAGCATCTGACTCTAATTTCCACTCAAGTCATGATCCCAGGGTTGTAGGGTCCAGTCCTGCAACAGGAATTGTGCTGAATGTGGAACCTGCTTAAGATTCTCTCTCTCTCTCTCTCTCTCTCTCTCTCTCTCTCTCTCCCTCCCTCCCTCCCTCCCTCCCTCCCTCTGCCCCTCTCCCCTGCTTACACTTTCTCTCAAGAAGGAAGGAAGGAAGGAGGAAAGAAAAAGAAAAGAAAACTGAGTAAGTAAATAAAATGTAGAACATAATTCAAACTCAGCAGTCTGGCCACAAAGAAATTGCTCTCACCCACAATACCATGTTGCCTCCAAGTTATAGTTCAAGAAACTGTTTAGGAAATTGCTGCTATTTTCTCTTCTCAGTGAAAGGTAAACAGAAAGAAAAGTATTTTAGAATCTATTATGTTCAATAACTGAGCATTCCTAATAAAATCTGAAGAAGCAATCTGTTGGATGTTTTCAAGCTTCTCTTTCTGACTAACTTACAGGCTAATTTATGGCAAATAAGGGCTGGAAATCTAAACAATGGAAATCTAAACAATAGCACCAATTACTCAGATGTTCAATGTTCCTATATTGAAGAAGTTAGAATCATGAGGGTATGGATGACTATGATGTTAATGAGCCCTTTGGCACCAGGATTTGCTGTGCTGGGCCATCTCTTTCCTTAGTATGGGTTTACTTACGCATGAAGTTGTGCATAAGGGCTAGAAATCTAAACAATGTAAAATTCTTAAGAAGGGGGAAAAATCTTGATCTCTGCAACATTCTAATTCTTAACTTTATTTGGTGAGGTCACCAAGCCTTATGCGGAGGCATGATAAATACCATGCAAAATTTCAGGTATAAGTTGGAATTGTCTTTGCATAATGAAATGAGATAACCAAGAAAGGATAGTTTCCAATGAACTCAAAGTAACAAAAAATTGATACAGAATTGTAAAGATTTCTTTTCTTTCCCCTCCCCAAATTGTAAAGATTTCTTAACATTCTGTATGCAATTTTTGAATACTGAAGGATAATAAAAGATAAAGGTGAAGAAGAGCTCTACATTGAAAACATTTCTAAAGAATTTTCAATTTTGTCCTGTTGAAGGTAAAAATATTTAAGGTCGTAGAAACGTTAAGGTTGTAGAAAACAACATTCAGGTAACGATTTAGAATCTATCATGAATCAGATCTAACAATGAACTAGTTAACATAACCTGGGTAGAGAGATGTTTTGATTTCTATCATTAGTTCAATGCTACCTTTTTTAACTAGTAAAAAAAAAAAAAATGCTGGGTTAATAGTGCCCTATTCTTCTGGCTGATAATAAAAACTATCAAGAGCAGTTCAGTTTCTGACAGACCAGGCAAAGGGCATTATCAGAAAGGCCAAATCCCGTGACAGCCTGGGCTGCCGAGATACACAGTTTACTTGTTCAGATGATACGGAGAGTTCCAATTTGACTTTCTCACAACTTCACGCATAAGTAAACCCATACTAAGGAAAGAGATGGCCCAGCACAGCAAATCCTGGTGCCAAAGGGCTCATTAACATCATAGTCATCCATACCCTCATGATTCTAACTTCTTCAATATAGGAACATTGAACATCTGAGTAATTGGTGCTATTTCAATCATTTCCTTTTTATCACAATACCCAACCCAAATAAACAGGTCTCCCTAGTTTTTCCTTCAGTTCCTTGTGTAACTCTTGTGAATTATGTAAAAATACTTGGGGATAGACTCACCAGAATTTAGATAAGATGGTCCTTTATTTCTCAAATTACTTAAGAACTGGTTCTACAACAAGCCGACTTAAATTTTCCATATGATCCAAGTAAAAATAAGAGAGAAAGCAATGCTAACTAGGGTACAAAGCTCTAAAAGATTACATTCTCCTTTCTTTACAAACCATAGTTGGGAGGGGAGGGAAGGGGTACCACCATTCACAAACATACCAGAGTACAAACCAAACTATGTTTTTCTTTTACTTAAAAACCTTCCAAAGCCTGGGGCACCTGGCTGGCTCAGTCAGTTAAGCGTCCAACTTCAGCTCAGGTCATAATCTCACAGTCCGTGAGCTTGACCCCGCGTGGGGCTTTGTGCTGACAGCTCAGAGCCTGGAGCCTGCTTCAGATTCTGTGTCTCCCTCTCTCTCTGCCCCTCTCCCACTCACGCTCTGTCTCTCACACTCTCAAAAATGAGTACATGTTTAAAAAAAATTAAAAACAACAACAACAACATTTCAAAAGCTCCCTTTTCCAAGAAGATCAAGTCCAAGCTTCCTGAAACAGTATCAGAAGTCTTCAGTAGGAGTGCACTATCAACTTAAAGAAGTGAAGCCTAAGAAAGCATTCCTAGGAAAAGCTACTTCTAAGCTAGTCAGGTGAGGAGGGTGAGGATTAGGTAGAGTAAAGCCCAGAGATAGAAATCTATAGTATGTATAGGCAAATACAAGCAGCTAGGTATTGTGAAAACTTAGTATGAGAGAGATTAGTACTGAAATTAGTACTTAGTATGAGATAGAAAAGTACCGAAATTTAACGAAATGAAATTATTTAGAACTTTAGGGTGCACTCAAATGGCCTATCACAAATCAACCTCCAGGCTTCCATTTTAAAATTGAGATAATTTTGTATTTTCTATTATTTTTACTTGTAAATAACTGTACAAACTATATGTGTGTGTGTGTGTGTGTGTGTGTGTGTGTGTGTGTGTACGGCATATGTGGCATATATGTATATGCAAGTAAGGATACAATTCCCTTCTAATCACTTTAAAATTCTTACTCTCAGAAACTAGTCTGGCATGTATATTCTTTCAGACCTCTCAATATACTTCACACTCATAAATATGTACACGCAAAAATACACAGTATTGCATCATGTTCCTTGATGTTCAAAGGTTTCCATGTAAATGGCATACTTCAGCTTGCTTCTTTTATTTGAAAATGTTTTGGAAGTCTATCCATATTAAGTCCAAATAGATCTACCTTATTCTTTTACATTTTGGCAAACTTACACCTCAATTAATCTAGCCATTCCCTACAATATGGCAAACACTATATTGGATATTTAGGTAATGAGAATGTATTTTCACAGTGCCACTCAGAGTTTGGCAAGCTAGAAAGTAAAGAACGGTTCTCGGAATCACACACACTCATCTCCAAAATCCAGAAATAATGTATCTTCTTGGTGACAATAGTTTGTTTTCAGCTTAATTGATTCCTCTTGTGAAACTGAACCAGACTGATAATTCAGAGAAACTTCAGTTTTGTATTCCAAATGAAGCCAGAGAAAATAAAATCTTGGTAAATACTTGTCAGAAAAGTGTGAATGTCTTCTGAAATTGTAATTTTATTTTTACCAAATAGCCCTAGAAATTTTATATATCCATTTTCCATTGAGCTCAAGGTGTATCAGTACATTATCTAGTTATCTCAACCTAGTTATGCTCAATCCACATGATCCATTTGAGTCAAAACAGCTGAACTTCCTTAAATAAATTAACAACATTTTTCTTTTTTGATGAAGTCTAATAATCACTGCATCTGACATATTATAAAGTTGGTAAGAAAATATAGTCATGGGAACCCCTGAGGATTCAGCAAGATGAGTCAATTCCAAATGTTCCCTGACCTAAGGAAAGAGATCAGTAAATCTCTTCATTAAAGTTTCATCATGTTTTCAACTGCATTAAAATAAAAATTTTATTTAAAAAAATTTTTCTGGGGGCTGCCTGGGTGTCAGGCTCTGTGTTGACAGCCCAGAGCCTAGAGCCTGCTTCAGATTCTGTGTCTCCCTTTCTCTTTGCCCCTCTCTCACTCTTTCTTTGTCTCTCTCAAAAATAAATATTAAAAATTATTTTTTAATAAGTAAATAATTTTTTAATGTTTATTTTTGAGGGAAAGAGCACACACATGTGAGTGGGGGAGGGAGAGAAAAAGAGAGGAAGAGAGAGGATCCCAAGCAGGCTCTGTGCTGATAGCAGAGAGCATGAGGCAGGGCTCGAACTCACAAACCTTGAGATCATGACCTGAGCCAAAGTTGGACACTTAACCGACTGAGCCACTCAGGAGCCCCTAAAATAATAATTTTAAATCTGCATGGCTGTCTTTAGTTTCTTTTAAACATACTGGAAGTTGGCAGTGATTAAGCATACAAATATTAGGAGGATCCTTTTTACAATCTCAGTCACTGCCTCTGAAAAAACCAGCAGTCAATGTGGCAAGAAATGTCATACACAAAGTCTTCTAATTAATGATTTAAGAAGATATAAATACACTAAACTTGTTTTGACTTGAATAAACTTTAAAATCCAATTTTATTACACTCTATATATTCATTCTACATTAAAATAATTGACTTCTTATATGTTCTGGACATACCTCTCAAATTCCTTATTTGCAAATAGGCCCTAATAGTTCACATATACTAATTAATTAGATAAAATATTGGAGGTTATATGTGTTTACTTGTGTATTTGTTTTAGGAATAAGTGATTCTCAAGAAGGTTGTACTCTAGCAAGGCACTTTGGTCAAGGAATAGCCTGTCGTGTCCCTGATCCGGTGGAGGTCAAACTAACGAGATCACTAGAAATATTATTTTGACTAGGACTTGTCCCATAAAAATACAAACATAGGCCACAGATAAGTGCTGCATATGTATCTTTAAATTCTCTAGTGACCACATTAAAAAAGAAGAAAATGGTAAAATTAATTTTAGTAATTTATTTTACCCAATATATCTACAATACTATCATTTCAATGTGCGATCAAAAACTTTAAATGACTGATATTTTATATTCTTCTGTTCACACTAAATCTTCAAAATCCAGTGTGTACAGGATTAGTCGTATTTCAAGCGTTGAAAAAGCCACATAAAGCTAATGAATAGCAAACTGGACAGAACCAATATGGGGGGAACACCAGAAGCTTTGGAATAAATGAAGATCTAAGTTTGAATTCCAATTCTGCAATTCACTCAGCTACATGACTATGAGCCAGTTATATAAATTCTCTGAGCCCTGCTGTTCTTATCAGTAAACAGGAATAATACCATCTGCCTAACAAATTTCTTAAAAGAATTCAAGATAATATATGTAAAGTACCTTGGCATATTATGTGCCTGACATGGAACAGAAGTCAGTAAAATCCTCCTCATCCTCATCATTATATAAATTGAAGAAGAAAAAGTACCATTGTAAGAAAGCTGAAATTTAAACTGAAAAATGTGAAGAGAAAAATACACAAAGAAACAAAAACCTGAAATAAGATTATCAAAATGTTTTCTAACTAAATTTAATCATAAATGCACTATTATCCATACAAAATAAAAACAAACAAAACTCTTATTTTCCAAAATTATGAATAATGCCAAAATAAGACACTGCTAAAACTAGAGATATGGTGATATTTGTCTTTTTTTTTTTTTTTAAAAGCAAATTTGCTTTCTTGATTACTGTTGCCAAGGCTAATATTAGTTTCTATTTCTACAGGGGGATAAATGGCTAAAAAGTTGAGTAGAAGCTCATTGGCATGAAAATGCAGTACTAAAAATGCTTACAAATAATCTACAAAGAGTATGAGGCATACTGATAACTGAGCATTCTCTGTATAGTATGTAATGACAGTTTTTCCAAATAATTGTTACAGAATATTTGCATCCACTTCTATATTAAAATAAAATATAAAAAATAAAGAAAACATACCTCTGATAAAAATGTTTGGGCCGATTTCTGAGCTCCTACATGGAGCAGATATTCATATACGTAGAGTGCTAACCTGGAAAATAAATAAAGTATGTATTGAGAAGATGTATATTTTTAAATTTTTTTTTTTTTTTTTTTTTTTTTTTTTTTTTTTTTTTAGCGTTTATTTATTTTTGAGACAGAGACAAAGCATGAACGGGGGAGGGTCAGAGAGAGGGAGACACAGAATCTGAAACAGGCTCCAGGCTCTGAGCTGTCAGCACAGAGCCCGACACGGGGCTCAAACTCAAGGACCGCGAGATCATGACCTGGGCCGAAGTCGGCAGCTTAACCGACTGAGCCATCCAGGCGCCCCGAGAAGATGTATATTTAAAATTCACTCTTTAATGCACATTTCATTACAAAAATATCTTACACACTAACAGTGACAGAAAAACAACTCTTCCCATTGCTATTTAATGGGAGTTTATACATGTCTGTTCGGAAAGAACTTAAACTAATTAAAATAGCACACCAAGAAAAAAAGCAAATAATAGCTTTTCTTGACAAGAAACATCTAAAAGGGGATTTTGTCTTTGATCATGTCACTTATTATAACCTCGTTCCCTTTGTCATGCCTAATATAATTGATAATTTATAACTCAACATTAATAATCTCCATAACCTATTGTTATAATTATTATCTTTCATTATTAAAATAAATGAATTAAGTAATTGGACCTTTCCAACAACTTTATATCCTTCAATCTTCTTGGTGAATATTAACATAAACTCCAGCTATTTGCACATCTCTATGCTAATATGGGTATCAGGCAACCTGTCCTTAGTCTTTAGGTATGATTATTAAACCAATAACATAGTATATTAGTTTGTAAGAATTCAAATTATCAGCAAACCACAGCATTAAGCAAACTTTAAAAACAGCAAATCATATTAAGCATTTGGATGCTTATAGTTTACAGGTTAACACAAAATTACATATAAATTTATCATTTAAATATAGAATATTAAGTATGCACTATACACTTGTACTATTCTCATTATCTTGTGGATTCAGAATTTTAAGCTACACCATGTGGCTCAATTTCAGTTGAGCTGTTAACAAAATATTATTCATAAACTCAAATTAGTCTGAGGCAGTATTTTTAATGATATCTTGGACTGATGCCCAGATAGCTCACAACAGTTCAGTTTCTGCTACACTATATTTACCAATATTAAGCCAGGTTTACAGTAAACAAAACAATGTAATAATAACCACAATTCTGTAGAGCTACACCATTTCTCTTGCCAAGTGAATTTCTGATTGTTAAAGACTGATAGCATTTGCAAAAATGAATATTTTCTTCATTTTCATGAAAAATATCATGCGTGTCATGAAAAGAGAAAGCTAGTAGAAATTCAATTGCTCTGTCCATTCAATTCTTTCCCCATTCCAGAATTGCCAAACACTCAAAATGGGAATTACTCCGTGGTTACCAAGTACCACAAGAGAGTAGACATCTGTTAAAATTACACTTAGATAAAAAGTATGTTATTAGAAACATCTCCTAACCTCTTCAAGTTGAATGACACTTCTTAGATCGTGTTTCTCAACACTTTTTCTACCCTAACACACATGAGGAACATGATATCTTCCTTTTGATTGCCTTATCTCCTGTGGAAACATGGCTCATCCCCAAAGTACATAATGAATATGGGAATAATAATATTCCTATAGTTGCAAACAATCCCTACTAGTGATTCTTTTTTTTTTAATATTTATTTATTATTGAGAGACACAGATGGAGCATGAGTAGGGGAGGGGCAGAGAGAGAGGGAGACACAGAATCTGAAACAGGCTTCAGGCTCTGAACTGTCAGCACAGAGCCCGACACAGGGCTCGAACCCACAAACCGCGAGATCATGACCTGAGCCGAGTCAGACGCTTAACCGACTGAGCTACCCACGAGCCCACCTACTAGTGATTCTTACTACATGTTCTTTAAATACACGTATCCCACACAACCTGTCCTTCCACTAACTACTCCCAAACCTATCACATGATTCTCTGACCACAGTGGCAAATCTCACCTCAAAAAAGAATTGTGAATTTTTCCTGGAGAGACTATGAAGCCTCAAAATTGCTTGCTAGTGACAGTGTCACCCTACTGCCTGAGAAGAAACCTGGCCCCAAAGCAATTTCTTACAGTTGGTCAAATCTTGGGCCTGGCACCAAACCAGTGTTACCCACTAAACAAGAAAAGGCTGAACAATAAGGATGTTCCACCAAGCTTGGAAAAGTAGGAAGCAAGAGGCAGAGCATGAAGCAGAGACAGCAGGTGGGCCTTGGAGGAAGGGGAATGGACCCCAGAACAGCACAAGTGTTGCTGCGTCCTTGCAATGAACACCATTCATTCCAAGTTAAGCAAATCACTTCCTCGTAATCTCTTCTTTGTAATATTAAAGGAGCTAATATATTTCTATGTTTTTCTCAATTATGTAATAAAATGGATATCTCTTTACAAGTGGAATTAAAAGCAACAATCTCTACTCTTTCTCTATGGATCTAAGACAGTGATTATAAAAAATGTATTGGCTGGAGAGCCTGGGTAGCTCAGTTGGTTAAGCATCTGACCCTTGATTTCTTGAGGTCTTGAGATCAAGCCTCTTTTCATGTGGTTCTGCACTGAGCATGGAGCCTGCTTGGGATATTCTCTCTCTCTCTCTCTCTCTCTCTCTCTCTCTCTCTCTCTCTGACCCTCCCACTCCCCCTCTCCTCTCGCACTTTCAAAAACAAACAAACAAGCAAAAAAAAAACCCAACTATTGGAAGAGTCACAGAATCAATGGAGAAAAGGTGTCTCAAACTACATAACTAAAAATTCCGAAGCATCTTTTAAGTGGTATGCTTGTCCTCCTACCTTTGGAATGTGTGGAGTACAAGCACATCACCACCAACAGAGTGATACAGTGGGATAGGGCAGAAAAAAAACCTATCCATAATGTTAGCTCATATGTCCAAGTTCTATAACCTCCCTTGAACAAAATTAATGCTGCCAGGCAGTCAAGATCTATACTCCAGAAAGAGTGGCTCTGCTACCATGACCACTCCATAATACATCACCAGCAAATCTCCAGTATTTTAACTATCGCCTCAGGGCAAAAGACTTCCCAAACCTATCTCCTTAGCCCTATCCTCTCTACTACACTCCAAACCTGCTGCTCTAAATTACTGTTTGAAGTTCCTAACATGATACTTCTCTTTAAATTGATCACATCCAAAGTTAAATTCATCTTCTCCATCTGTTTATAGTACCCATGCTCACCTTGAGTGAAATAGAATGTGAGTCTTCAATTCCTCATTTGTAAAATGGGAAGAATATTTTCCCATGACTGTTAAAATTTCACATAATTCTCTCACATCCAGTAATATATTACCAAGTCATGTAATGGACCTTAATGTCACAATCTCTCCCACATTTGCCAGTTCTTTCTATCCCCCTGCCTACCCCTGAGGAACCACTAGGAGCCACAGCAAGAGCCACAGCAAGAGCAGAATCATTTGCTCTAGCTTCAGATACAGGTACTGTGTATTTCCAACTAGCTCTCATAGTAGAGGCATCAGGGCCACTAGAAATAAGAAACTCCAGAAGGTTCTGGGGGAAAGCCCTGCAGTTAAAGATAACATTTGAACACAGGTGATTCCAATACTGGAGAGTAACACTTACCCATCCATGCAGGTAAATCATGGCATGGTCCCTTGCCTGCTGGCATGATATTACCAAACATAAGACAACATTTTGATTCAATTTCTACTGAACAGTAAAAATTTAAAAGTAAATATTGAATATGCAAATATTTAAACCATGTATACTCTCAAATTAACTTCATTTTCCTTTTTGGGAATCCTTGAAAAATTTGTAATTTTTGATGATTTAGAGTGGCTATTTAACCTAGTGGATTATAGTGTGATCCAGATACATAAAAAATTAAGAATCATCCAATAATAGTTTATACAAACATATACATATGTATATGTATACATACTGTGTATAGAAAAAGAATAGAAGGAAACATGAGTTACTACTGGTAGAAACATTAATAACAATAAGAAGTAACAAATTAAGTCTTATTAGTACAGATGGGGAGAGAAAACCTAAACAAAGCATTAAGACCTATGGCCTACTTAGAGTGGGAACAAACACCCCCATACATCCTTCAGAAGGCCTGAGGGCAACATTTCTTATAGCATGGTCCTCTAATTAAGAATCATAATGGTAGTTTTATGTCTCCAACAATAGTTTAAACTTTATGCCACTCACACTACACAAAAATCTAAGATATTTGGCTATATAAAAATATTAAACCTCTGATAATACTTTCTGCAAACATTTTTCCCCAGTTTGTTGTTTGACTTAATTTGGGTAGTGATTTTTTTTTTCCGGGGCAGGGGCATTTAGGTACTTTTGATATATAGAAAATATAGAAATAACTAATATGAAAAAAATGCCCAACACATAGATAAATGGGCAGGGACAATAGCAAATATCATGACTAATTTTAAAACATGGAGATTGTCAGGGCACCTGGGGGGCTTAGTCCGTTCAGAGTCTGACTTCAACTCAGGTCATGATCTCACAGTTCATTAGTTTGAATTCCGCCTCAGGCTCTGTGCTGATAGCTCAGAGCCTGGAGCCTGCTTCAGATTCTGTGTCTTCCTCTCTCTCTGCCCCTCCCCCAGTCACACTCTGTCCCTGTCTCTCTGTCTCTCAAAAATAAATATTAAAATAAATTATAAAATAAAATAAAACATGGAGAAGTTAAATATCATTGTGAATCAAAGAAATATATATTAAAGAAATAATAGGATTTAAATTCTCACTTAAACACATAATATGTGAGGAAATGGACACTCAAATAATGCTGAGGACAATAAACTGGTATTATGCTTTCAAAACCAATTTGGCAATAAATATGCATCAAGAATTTGGAAAAAAATTTTATAAATTTTGACCCAGTAATTCTATTACTGGAATTTAGCTAAAGAAATTATCCTAAATGTAGAAAAACTTAATGCACAATAATTTTTAGCCAAAGATTATATAGAACAGAGAATGAATGAATGAATGATGAAGAAATGAAGAAGAAACTAGCTGAAGTTACAGTGAAATATTTTACATTATTTAATTTCATGTTTGAAAATATAATTCAGAATTTAATTATAAATTTATTCAATAAGCACTTAAGTGAATTCTCTCTGCTTAACTCCTGAACTTAAAAATCTAAGAAAATGTCGGGGTGCCTGGGTGGCTCAGTCGGTTAAGCATCCGACTTTGGCTCAGGTCATGATATCACGGTCCGTGAGTTTGAGCCCCGCGATGGGCTCTGTGCTGACAGCTCAGAGCCTGGAGCCTGCTTCCGATCCTGTGTTTCCCTCTCTCTCTGACCCTCCCCTATTCATGCTCTCTTTCTCTGTCTCAAAACTAAATAAACATTAAGAAAAATCTAAGAAAATGTCACTACCACATGAGCAAGTAAAATTACTTCAAATTTACTTCGTGAAAATTATAAAATCTAACAAAGAAACAAATTTTTACCATTCATATGAATGAACTCTATTACACACCTATCATTTAACAGTACTAGAACAACTAAGTATATACTAATAAAGCATCTACAAGAGATATTGTCACTCACGAGTCTTATAGTGAATTCTCAACTATCCTTGTAAATGAAGTACTTTACGGTCTGAGAAAGGGGTAAAGACCTAAATTCACTCAATTCTTTCTATAATCTAATTTGATATTAAATCTCTTCCTCCAAGGAAATTGTAGAAAATAAGGACCTACAGGCAAGATATTAAAAAGATTTCTAAGACAGGATTGTTAATTTGCAAACAAGTTTCCAAGGTATGCATAAATAAAAGGTGAATGCGTTCTATAGTTCAGAGCTAATTCCTAAGTCTCTTTCTACATACATGTATATGTACATGTATCAATTATCTATGTGTGTGTATAATACATCTTTATTTTTTTTTATTTTTATTAAAAAAATTTTTTTTAACGTTTATTTATTTTTGAGACAGAGAGAGAGCATGAACAGGGGAGGGACAGAGAGAGAGGGAGACACAGAATTTGAAACAGGCTCCAGGCTCTGAGCTGTCAGCACAGACCCCGACGCGGGGCTTGAACTCACGGACCATGAGATTATGACCTGAGCCGAAGTCGGATGCTTAACCGACCGAGCCACCCAGGCACCCCTAATACATCTTTATTTTAAAAAACATTATTTGGGGCACCTGGGTGGCTCAACCAGTTAAACATGACTCTTGGTTTTGCCTCAGTTCATGATCTCATGGTTCATGAGTTCAAGCCCTGCATCAGGCTCTGTGTGCTGATGGTGTGAAGCCTGCTTGGGATTCTCTGTACCCCTCACTCTCTACCCCTCCTCAACTTGCTCTCTCTGCCTCTCAAAATAAATAAATATACTTTACAAAAAAATTTTTTTTTAATTTTTTTTTTCAACGTTTATTTATTTTTGGGACAGAGAGAGACAGAGCATGAACGGGGGAGGGGCAGAGAGAGAGGGAGACACAGAATTGGAAACAGGCTCCAGGCTCTGAGCCATCAGTCCAGAGCCCCACGCGGGGCTCGAACTCCCAGACCGCGAGATCGTGACCTGGCTGAAGTCGGACGCTAAACCGACTGCGCCACCCAGGCGCCCCTACAAAAATTTTTAAAAATCATTATATCATGGGAATGCAAGCTGGTACGGCCACTCTGGAAAACAGTATGAAGTTTCCTTTAAAAACTCAAAATAGAACTTCCCTATGACCCAGCAATTGCACTACTAGGCATTTACCCAAGGGGTACAGGTGTGCTGTTTCGAAGGGACACATGCACCCACATGTTTATAGCAGCACTATCTACAATAGCCAAAGTATGGAAAGAGCCCAAATGTCCACTGATGGATGAATGGATAAAGAAGATGTGGCATATATATACATAAACATACACACACACACACACACACACACACACACACACATATATACAATGGAGTATTACTCAGCAATCAAAAAGAATGAAATCTTGCCATTTGCAACTATGTGGATTGAACTGGAGGGTATTATGCTAAGTGAAATGAGTCAGAGAAAGACAAAAATCATGACTTCACTCATATGAGGACTTTAAGAGACAAAACAGATGAACATAAGGGAAGGAAAACAAAAATAATATAAAAACAGGGAGGGGGGCAAAACAGAAGAGACTCATAAATATGGAGAACAAACTGAGGGTTATTGGAGGGGTTGTGGGAGGCGGGATGGGCTAAATGGGTACGGGGCACTAAGGAATCTACCCCTGAAATCATTGTTGCACTATATATTAACTAATTTGGATGTAAATTTAAAAAAATTAAAAATAAAATTAAAAAAAATCATTATTCCACAACAGTCAGCTAATAAAAATGGCCTAATGTTTTTTAAATCTAAATTTATAGAACAGTTAAAAGTGGATATGACTTGATATTATAGAAAGGACATGTTTATCTGCTGAACAGGATTCATCAAGTTTCCTTTATATAACATATGCCAGTTATAATAACATATAATGTTTTTTAAATTTTTTAATGTTTGTTTATTTTTGAGAAAGAGACAGAGCGTGAGCAAGGGAGGGAGGGCACAGAGAGGAAGACACAGAATCTGAAGGAGGCTCTAGGCTCTGAGCTGCCAGCAGAGCCTGACATGGGGCTCAAACTCACAAACCACAAGATCATGACCTGAGCCGAAGTCAGACACTTAACCGACTGGGCCACCAGGCACCCCAACAATTAATTTAATATTTACAAAATTTTTCAGGAATAAATACTATAATACGTACCACATTTTTGTAATGTGTGGATAACATTTTATTACGCCTCACAATTTTCCTGTGAGGGGGAAAGAGTTATGAACTATGTAGAAATATTATTAGGTAAGTGTCTATATAGTGGAAAGTCCAACTACCAATAAATGACCATGTCTATCAGTCTGCCCGTAATATCCTGTATCTACTTTTCAAACTTAGGTCTATTACCAATTAGAGAACCTGTCTTTTTCACACTATCCTTTTAATACTCCAAAAAGATGTAGTGTTGAAACTGAAAAGGGCTCAAACTCACAGACTGTGAGATCACGACCTTAGCCGAAGTCGGATGCTTAACCGACTGAGCCACTCTGGTACCCTAATAAGCTGTGTTTTTTTTTTTTTTTAAGTTGTTATACAATCTTGTCATCCTTCCACCTTTATACATACAGTGAATTAACCATAAGAATTTTTTCTTTTTTTTTTTCGGGGCCTAACTGAATGAATTTTAAAATTACAAATGGGAGTCTATTAATATGAAGGCTTTATTTGAATCTTTTTTTCTTTTTCCTTGCTAAATGTAAGAAGATGGGAAAATGTGAACAGTGTTCATCACTGAAGTTTGGAATGGATGGATGTTTTCTTATATTAAATGGCAGCTTTCAGAGCCTGGAGCCTCTTCAAATTCTGTGTCTTTCTCTCTCTCTCTGTCCCTCCCCACTCACAGTCTGTCTCTCTCTGTCTCTCAAAAATAAATAAACATTAAAAATAAATAAATAAATAACAAATAAAATACTACAGTTTGACAACATAACATTGCCAAAACAATTCCTTCACACTGATTTAATCCCTATATGCAAAAAAAAAAAAAAAGACTTTTTTACAGAAATAAGTTAGTCCATTTAGTTATGGGTGGTATTTTTTTTTTTAATAAAATTAATCCCCAATGACAAAAACCTCCTTCTCTCTGATTTACTTCCTTTTAAAAGAAAAGTCAAGGTTAGGAAATAAAAAAACAAAAATATGGTAGAGGACTACAAGAGGGGTATTTTGTAAAGAATGGTCTAGCTATGGCCATTTAACACCAGTGAATTATAGGTATCCAAAATGCTGCATCCAAAATTTAGTCCCCATCTTTTGTACTTAAATCCCAATGTCAGTAAGCATAAGACTTAGATAAAGAGAACTGAAAGCAGACCAAAAGCAAATTAAGTTCTGTCTTTTCCAGTCACGTTGGATCTACAAAAGAGATCTCTCTTATTCCTGAGCCACTGTATAATTCCAGTATTGACCAAAGACATGTATCAGTGTCCAAATGTGACTCCTAGGTGATAAAATGCCAGTAGTTAGCTGGATCACAGCTACCTAACAAGTAGCAAGGAGCATTTGACAGCTACTGAGAGGCTGCTCATGAGACTGTAAGTAGTTTAGCAGTGACACTAGATCAGCCTGATCAAATTTTCAACAGAGTTTACAACCTAGTGCTAAGGAGGTGTGAAAAATTAGAAATCTCTTTCTAACATTGTCTTTTAAAAGTTCTTCATCATTAACAGCGAAGCTAAAAAACTGATTTAGAGTGTCAAAATTGTCTATGCAATGAGACTTCATTTGACTAACACCCAGTCTTTGTTTTAGCACACTAAAATTTCTATTATTTTTAATATTCTCAATATCAGTCATAAAGAAATAGATACATGATATATATACAGATACTGAAGATACTAAATGTTCTAGGGCAGCGATAAATGAATCAGTTAAGATAGGGACAGGAAGGAAAGATTAAACAATTACATGAATAGCTGGGTACAAAAAACATTTAACTCTGCTGATGTCTCATTGATGAGACAAGTAATATTTGGGAATATGATTTGAAATTAAGTGACATGGTGTATTTAGAAAAAAACACACTTGTCTTATATAGACAGGCAAGTTCAGGATTAAAGTGACTACAATCAATTTGGGGGAACTAAAAAGCCTAAGATGTAAAAATGAGAATTAATAAAAAAATAATTAATCAATAGTTTGTAGAAATACAATTACTCATTGAAAATTCACAGTAAAATTTTCCATCCAATCTTCTATCTAATCTATAAACACTAGAAATACAGTACTGACTGTACTTGATAACAGTATACTTATTCCACTGCAATCCAGCTGGAAAATCTTATACTTTATACCCAGGTTCCCACTTGCTTACGGAATCTTGATATATACAGTTTAAGTCTTTACTATCTGTTGGTGTTATCCTTACAGAGTAGATTTTCCTTTACATTCACCCAGAATACTAGTAGCTTCTTAATCCTTGCTGATTAACCATGGAGATCTTCTCGTACTCTATTTCAATGTTTTAACATCAAAAATAACACAGACACCAGACCTCAACTTATGCCATGGAGGAGTAAGTAGAACTGAACTTGTTCTCTTTCTTTAAACAACTAGAAAACTGGATATAATATCTGATCAAATCTGAGAGCGATTTAGGCAGCTGGAATTTGTGGGCAGAGTATTAGACAGGAGGGAACTACACAGGAAAAGCTCCAACCATCTTGTTGCCCATGCATGAGGTGAAACTTTACCAGGCCAAGGAAAGAACACTGCTCAAGAACATTCATTAGAGAGCCATGGGTCACACCACGGGTCACACATCAGAGGTAGGACTAAGCTAGTGTTAGAGTAAAAGGAGACTGAAGCCTCACAATGGTAAGTAATTTTAACCACCTAAACCAAGGTTTTAACAGTATACAAGTCTAGCCAGATTGATATGGCCAGAAAGAAAGTAGCTTTAAGTAAAGATAAGTACGAAAAACAAAAAAAGTGATACTGGTTATCAACTCAGAGATACTAAGATAGCTTTAAGGTTGGTAAATGACTTGGCCAGTGGGTGCAAGGAGTATATGGGAAATCTTTGTACTTCATTCAATTTTGCTATGAACCTAAAATTGCTCTTTAAAACAAAAAGGTGGATGTGATGGATAATGCAGTTTCTTATTTCCTTCTCCTGTACCTTATTCCTCCTGTACTGTTCGGTATTTTGCAAATTTTCTATAATCAAGAAAAAATTATTTTAAAACTTAGTCATGAGCTCATAGCTCTTTCCCCAAGCTTATTATCTACATGTAACACTTCCTCAAGTAAAGATTAACAGTAATAGCTTAATAATGTTATTTCAATATATTATAACAAAGAAAATCTTCCTTCTAAGTAATGTAAATTATATATCCAAGAAATTAAGATATCTAGAAAATATTTAAAAGATGTCTAATGTTTTCCTGCTGGTTACTAAGCACCAAAAATAACTTATTCAGAATTTTTTTCTGGCTTTACCACTCTTATTTTTCTTAATTCTTCCTACTAATTCTCTTTTGTTATATTTGCACATGCCATTTTGGCATTGAGACCTATTCTACTTTATATCTGTTTTCTTTTCCCATTCACTTTACATTCCCCACTACTTTTTGCACCTTCTTTTTTAATGTTTCCCCATATTCCAACTTCTTTACCCTCAGCCAAACCCTATGATCATCTAGCTATAACACACTTGGTAATGTCTTTACTTGGACCTACTCATTATTGTCATATTTAAAGCATACACATTAATATGCACCCTTAAGTGAGGCTAGTGCTTATGATCCATTTTCCACTTTCCCTAGAATAATTCTGGAAGAGTTTTTCTCATAACAAATTCTAGCAATGTCTCTGATCTGTACTCCTTAAGGTATAGGCAGAACAGGAAAGAAAGGCTTCAGAAGAATACAGCCACAGACATAAGGACCCAGAACTCTTAACACTACAGAAAGAAGTGGGCAGGCGTTCAAAGGAAAAACTCCAACTCAGGAAAGACACAGGATAATTCTTTCCCTATGATTTTCAGTGGATATAAATGCACGGTAGTTATTTTAAATTTTTTGAGTTAAGGTTTCTTAAAGATCCATATAAGGTAATCAGAACTTTATGTTTCCCCCTCACCCCCAGGTCTTAATCTATTTCCTAGCATTGGTTTGAAATATTTAGACACTTACAGCATTTGGTCTTTCAGACTGTTTATTAATCTCTTTCTTAGGCAACTCTTAAGCATCTATTTTGTGTAAAGTACGGAGAAGCAATGAAATATCATTAAGATCTATTAATGTAGAATCTGTAGCAATAGAGTCAGAGAATGCATCTTTACATCAAGAAAGAGTTTAACTAGTAGCAAAAATAATTCTAAATATCTGATGTTAGAAACAAAAACAATTTTCAAACATCCTGAGAAACTTTACAAATGAACACTTATGCTAATCACCATCAACAGTTAATAAGCTCCTACTATTGTTCTAGGTGTTAGGAAAAAAAAAAAGAGAGAGAGAGGGAGAGAGATACAAATTTTGCTCTCAGGTAATTTTCAGACTTGTTAATGGGATGAAACATATAATTAAAAATAAGATTGGTAATATAAAGGAGCATATGATGGGTATGCAAGCAACAAAACATAAAGAAACCAGAATAGGAAGAGACCATTATAAGAGACTCTTGACAAAAGGGCTTCAACTGACAGAGGAAATAGCACTTAATCTAGGTATTAAGGGAAATGGGATAAGCAGGAAGAAAAGGAGATTTTAAAGAAAAGGGTAATAGTATGAAAGAATTATCTGTATTATACTCAACAGTGGTAGTCAAAATAAAATTCTCTATGTACCTGAAAGTAATAAAATGGTTTCGTAAGATACTCTATTACTGAGACAGATTTCTACATTTCAGTATACAATAGAAAGACTTTACTCCAGTATTATGGAATATAATATAGTAACAATACCAACTTCTATTTATAGTGTTTTATAGCTTATAAAATGCTTTCACATATGAAAGTCATTTATTATTAGCCATTTATAGTAATTTTACTTTATTAAGAATTTTTTTACATAATTCTCTTATAATTATTTTTTTAGCTTATATTAAAATGAGCCTTATTATGACATTTGTAATTTAAAAAAGTGTTTATCTAGAAGAATGTTTACCTATGGAATCTCCCAAATGAAATGTAGGTTATCATGAAAAGCTTTAGAATACAGAAATTTACTTTATATTCAAAAACATGAGCAAAAACCCACTTTTTATTTTTTTAATATCAGAAAGTAGAATCTATATTTTTCAAATTTAGATAATGTTATTTTTATGCTTCAGCTATATTTGTATCTAAGACAAATATTTAAAATGTATCTCTACATAAGAAGCCAAAAAAGAAAAGCAGGCAGGAGGGACAAAAAACAAGATGAAACACAACATGAAGCTCTATTAAATTCATCTCCAGATAGTCAATTTCTAATCAATTGCACTAAGAAAGCATTTAGCATTCATGAGTGCCTAAATCAAAGAAAACAGAGTGAGCTAAGAAATCCTGACTTCCTTAAGTCCAGATAGAAATAAACAAACTAACTCCTTAATTTTAGATAAGCAATCATAGCATAATTAGCAAATTTGAAAATAAAATTTAGGAGATAACTAAAATATTTAGATTCCTGAATTCACATCCCTAAAGAAGAGACACTATGAAACACTGCACTAAATCTGATTAAGATTAGTTTAACAAGGAGCACCTGGATGGCTCAGTCAGTTGAGAATCCAACTTCAGCTCGGGTAATGATCTCATAGTTCTTGAGTTCGAGCCCCAATGTGGGCTCTATACTGACAGTTCAGAGCCTGGAGCCTGCTTTGGATTCCATGTCTCCCTCTCTCTCTGCCCCTCCCCTGCTCTCTCTCTCTCTCTCTCTCTCTCTCTCAAAAATAAACATTATAAAAAAAATTTTTTTTTAATATTAGTTCAACAAAAATAAATGTAAAATCCTGTGCTTGAATCAAAAAACTTGCAGGATTGACAAATATAACTTAATAATAGCTCATGTAAAAAGGCAGATTTTAGTTGACTGTAAGTTTATGAATTAATAGCATATTTAACTGCCCTGCCAAAAGAGCTAATTTTATCTCTAAAGGTTTTAATAAAGTATAGAACTAGAGAGGAGAAGTAATATTCCTAGAAAGATGAGGAAGAAAAAAAAGAAACACAATAATAAACAATGGCTGAAAGTGTCAGTGATGCCTAGCCTGCAAAAAGAAAAGACCCAAATACTTAACTTAATATGTTATTAACTATTAGAGACATTGGTCTAATTTCATATGGCTACAAAGGGTGGAACTAAAACCAATGATTCAAGTGAGAGGAAGGCAAATTCTAACTCAATGTAACAAAGTAAACATTAGAGCTATCCAAAACTGTTATGGTTTAGGAAAGAACCATTTTGGGAATGGGAAATGTAAGTGTCCAATAAGTAAAGGAACAGGTAAAATATTGGGATACTGAAGAGGGTTTATTCATTGAACAGAAGTTTGGACTCGATGACCTTTCAAGTTACTTCCCAAGTGCAAGATTATATAATCCTATTGTTACTAAAATATGGCCCAGAGCAACTGAACAACTTCCAGAACAACAGAACTATTTAGAAGAGTTGAGATTAAGATGTGTCACTCTTAAAGCTTAGACTACTATATCTAGGAAAAATACTGTATAATATGATTCAACAATCATCCTCAAAGAAATTTTATTATCCAGGAAATATCATTCTGTGACCAAGTAAAGGACGAAGTGGCAAGCTCACCTGTCAAAGTTGAACCTAAGGTAACTTCCAGGACAACCACCACTCCCACCACCCGGCTCCTACGTGCAAACATTAAGAAGATAAACTCTGTTTTTCCATAATATACTACTGTGTGGTTCCTACAGATCAGTGTGGACCAATACTCCCGTTTCCAAACCAAAAATGTAAGATAAAAGATATGCCTATGAGAAAAATCTAGCCCTACCAATCAAAAATTACTCAACTGATTCCATGTGCGTTGGTTCAGTGGGTAAAATCAGAGCAAGCAGAGTTCCAATCAATAAACAGAAAGAGGTATATCACCAGACAACTCTAAGAGAATATGTAATTTCTAAACCCATTTACCCTTTCCAAATTCCCCCAGATGTTAGCTTAGAGAATTGTTACATCCTATATTAGTTTAATCCTTTTAACCTAATCCACCCTATAATGAGAAACCATATTTTTTATTCCAAAACAGTTGAAGGGGATAAATTACACTAATATTGACAATTACAAAGCCTGCTAAATAGAAAATGTGTTATAATAGGTTCATGGTGTTAAATCAGATTACTATGCCACTGCAATGTTTTCTTGGCATATCAAAATATAATTTATAAATTGTAAGTAAAATATTTTAGCAAAGGTCTGCCTTCCATAATTGGTTTCCCTAAATGTCTGCAAAACTAAATGTGTTTGAGAGCAGAATGGTCTGCAGATACAAACACTGTCAAATGCATAATCTCTCCTTGTCTTTAAACAGTTCCCTTCTGATTATCAGAGCGTACAAGAGAAATACCATGAAAGTGCCAAAACAGCAAATTAACCAAATTTACAGAGCTTTCAGAAGTTTCTAGTCTCCTTCCCCAAACACACACACATACAAATAATTTTAACCTCTTCTATAGCAGAGATTAGTTGCTTCAAGCATTCTCATCAGAGTAAGAAACCACATATTTAGTTGGACGTTTTTGCTCCCCTATTTCCCTTGAAGCTGGGTATGTTCACTTGCCTGAAGATTGGCCAAAGAGATATGGACTGAAGTTGGAAGACTTATACAAGGAGGTACATTCTTCTAGTTCCTTTATCCTGCTCGCAGCTGGTAAGGAGGATACAAGGGTTCTTAGCCTCCATCTTGGATCATGGAAAGGAGACTACTTTAGGAATACCAGATGCAATGCACTAAATGTTTGTGTACCCCACCCCCAAAATACATGTGTTGAAACCCTAATTCCAATGTGATAGTATCTGGAGGTAGGACCTTGGTGAGTTAGTACAGGAGGGTGGAGTCTTCTTAAATGGCATTAGTGCTCTGACAGAAGAGGCCAGAAAGCTAGCTACTTTCTTTTCATTGTGTGAGGACACAGAGAAGTTGGCAATCTACAGGCATCAAGAGGGTCCTCATCAGAACCAGACCATGCTGGCACTCTGATCTTGTATTTCTAGCCTCCAAAACTGTATGAAATAAACTTCTGTTCTTCATAAGCTACTCAGTCTATGGTACTTTGTCACAGCAGCCTGAGCTGACTAAAACACCAGTCAAGAGGTAGAAGGGGCATAGATCCCTTGACAACTTCATGGAACTGCCATTGCAGCCTTCAATTCTCAATCTTCAGACTTCTTTTCTTTGAGAGGAAATAAATTTTATCTTATTATTATTTAGAGTTTTCAATCACGTACAACCTAACCAATTCCTAAGGAGTAAATGTGCTGACAAGTCAGGCCTCCTGTCTAGCCTTCCCACCATACTAACTTCCTCACAACTCAACCGAAACCACAGGGTCACAAGTGGTCACTGCACAATCTTTATCTTAGTGCACTTCTTTAATGTATGTGATTCTGGTGATAACTCCTCCTTTAGACCTAAACCATCAAATCACCTTCTACTCATTCTCCTCCATATCTTAAATCCTTGATTTGCTTTTTTCCTACAAGCTTTTCTTCCTCCACCTACCCTTCAACTGCTGACATTCCCTAAGTTTACTTCATAGTCCTCTTCTCATTCTACAGGTTTTCCTCAGACTGACTAGGCCAGTCAATAGAAAAGAGGCAATGCTTTACACTACCCAACTTATATCTCCAATTCACAATTTGGGAAAAGCTCCAGATGGATTTATTCAACTGTTTACTGGGAAAACCCACCTGATTCTCCCCCTGGCAACTTAAATGCCATATTCCTCTCTCTTCTACCTCTTCAATGACACATATACATTGTGTCCAAACCAAAAACATGATGGTCATTCCTCAGTTCCTTACTCTTGCCTGATATGCAGTCACTAAATATTCTAGATGCTACAGACTGTGACTCATATCTGTCTCTTTTGGCAATCCCCTCACAGCCACTTTCCCACATTACTGTAACTGGTCTTCTTTTCCACCCATCCTCACTCTTCTCCATAGTGAAATGAAAAGATCATTACAAAGTTTTGAACTATTAAAGTTGCTTCCCTGGTCATGAGTGCATTCTCAGGGAATAAGGGCTAGCCAGATACCCAGATACCCAGAATATGGCAAAAGTGGCCTGTTCAGATTTGTTAATACCCTCTTCTACAATCTCATCTATGTCAACCCACTTGGCACACCTATATAAAAACCAAATGGAAGAGTTTCCAAATGGGTGGTATTGCTTCACAACTACTTGCCTTTGTACAATTCTACTGTGTGGAATTCTCCCCTCCTACTAAACTAGGAAAATGGCTCCTCCTCCTTGAAAAGTTTAATTCAATATTTCCTAACTGTGAAACCTTTCCTGACCACCATCTTCTCTCTTAATTTTCCTTCCCTCTGTGACACCACTGTAGCTTTGTTATAGAAATTACGCAAATAAATAATTAGCACACAATATTGAATCTAGTTTCTCTTTTAGAATTTGAGACTGGAAAAAAATATTAATCATCTTTGCATTCCTAGTATATCTCTGACACCTGGTAGGTATTAGTAGAAGGAAGAAAGGGAGGAAAGAAGGCAGGGAGGGAGGGATGTGAAAGGAAGAGAAAAAAAGACAAGGGAAGGAAAGAAAAAGGGGAAAAGTCCATTGGTTAATCCTCCTAACAACTCAAAAGAGGAAAATTAAGGCCCAGGAAGATTTCAAGATTTATTCATGATAACCCAATAATTAAAATGTAGGCTAGCCTGGGTGGGTCAGTCAGTTGAGCGTCTGACTCTTGGTTTCAGCTCAGGTCATGATCTCAGTTTCGTGAATCTGAGGCATATGCTGGGCTCTGTGCTGACAGTGCAGAGCCTGCTTGGGATTCTCTGTCTCCCTCTGTCTTTGCTCTTCCCCTACTCACACCGTCTCTGTCTCTCTGGGGATAAATAAGTAAACTTTAAAATAAAAATAAAAATTAAAAAATAAAACGTTGGATAAAAAGTATGACCTCCATCTGTCTCTCAAGTTTAGTTCAGTCTCAATACAATACTCTTCCTTTCAAGTCTACTCTTTTTCCCCAATATTTCAATACTTTCCACTTTCTGTAAGAGTGGCAGGGAATTTATTCATAAATTTAATGTGCCCTAAAAGCATAAAAGTTGCCTATCAAACATCTGGCTTCTGTTCTGGCAAGTAAGAAACTTAGAGGTGTTCTAAGATCAAGATCAAGAGTCACATGCTCCATCTTAACAACAAGTTGAACAAAGAGAAAAATCAACAACTGTGCTGAGATCTCTAAGAGAGAAGAGGTCACAGAGCAAACTATTGCCCCCAAACTGTAGAGATAGACAGGCAGATATACAAAAATACAACTAATCAGAGCAGAAACCCCTGAGTAGGAATCTCTTCAGGAACCAATGTGTGGGTAGGAAACCTGAATTATAACTGACAAATTGCTAGAGGCTCAGCATGGGCAAGTCTGAGAGACAAACACTCCAGAGAATCCAATCACAGGGAGTGTCCATACGATGGTGAGTTTTATTTCCATGAGCCCAACCTGGTTCTCACAGTAGGTATCAGAAAAAAATCCCCTCAAGCTTCAAGCATGAGAAGGGGAAAAGCAATCATCTTGAAATACTCTAGAGCATTCTATTTTTCCTTTACTTTTTTTCTTCTCAGATTTTATTTTTAAGTAATCTCTTCAATACTCAACGTGGGGCTTGAACTCACAACCCCAAGATCAAGAGTCACATGCTTTCCCGACTCAGCCCAGTCAGGTGCCCCTATTTTTCTTTAAAGGCTGCTCTCAGGAGAAACTATTTTGCTAGAGCCTAAACTGCTGGAGTTTCATCAGAGCATAATCAACTCGAAGTGACATATCCAGCAACCATCTCTAGCCTTCTAAGTGGGGTAAGGGAAACACAGAAGTCCAGTCTCCTCTAGGCATCCTGCACCACCTAAGAGGGGATAATCCTGAGAACCACTTAGGACATTCAGA
Organism: Prionailurus viverrinus; assembly: GCF_022837055.1. Lineage (NCBI taxonomy): Eukaryota > Metazoa > Chordata > Mammalia > Carnivora > Felidae > Prionailurus > Prionailurus viverrinus. The sequence continues at coordinate 145,975,328 of NC_062561.1, forward strand.
GTCCAGAGGCACAGGATCACCAAAAGACCAAGACCTAATCCTAGGACTACAGAATGAATATCTCCACCTCCCTGCCCCCTTCATACACCTTTCCACTGTGTTACCAAACGCCTATTTAATATAGTTCCTTATACCCAGCACATCATGTCCACCTTTCAACAGAAAGTTACAGGGTATACCAAAGGCAAAAAAACACAATTTGAAGAAACTGAACAGCATCAGAACCAAAGTCTGATATGACAAGAATACTGGAATTTTTTTTAAAATAGGATTACTATTGCTGAGGGCTTTAATGGAATGGTAGACAACATGCAGAAATGGATAATTAATGTAAATTAACCAGATTATTATTGCTAGAAACTTCTCTCTTTACTTTGATTAAAAGAGGCTTATTTGGTGTATTTTCTTATTTAATAGTACTTTCTTCTTTTAATGAAATTTATTTTACACTGTTTTTAGTTTATGCTATACAATATAATACTTATCTTTGAAAAGATTCCAAAGGTTATGTAATTTAAAGGAAATTTTAATAAAGAATTTCAAGTGTGTGAAAGTAACATTTTAAAAACAAACCCATGTGTTCTATGGACATTTAAATATTTCCTAATGATATTATAGAAAAAAAAAAGTGTCTATAAAAGGAAATGGTGTAGGGGCACCTGGATGGCTCAACCAGCCAGTCCAATGGCATGGGACTCTCGGTTTGGGCTCAGGTCATGATCTCATGGTTCAAGAGTTTGAGCCCAGCATCAGGCTCTGCCCTGACAGTGCCTGCTGGGGATTATCTGTCACCCTCTCCCTCTACCCCTCCCCCACTCATGCTGTCTCTGCCTCTCACAAAATAAATAAATAAACTAAAAAAAAAAAAAAAAAGAGGAAAGAAAGAAAGAAACGGTCAGGCAGAACCTGACTTGCAAAGGTTGATCTGGCAAATCTACCACATCTGAGAAATGCAAGCCCCTGGCTAGGCTAACTGCCAAAATTCAAGGTCCTTTTTGTGCAGCTATTGTTAAACATTCCCCTACAGTTCCCTGTTCAACCATCTAGTCTCCAACTTATTCTACCCTGCTCTTGTAAGGTCAATTTGACCCCATCCCAATAATATTCCACCTTCCTTAACTGCCATCCTTCCTTTTTTAGGTGCCAAGATTCTCCACCTCTAGAATGATCTTTCATATATCTGTCTCCAGGTACAATTACTTCACCCATTTCCCTAACTTGCATAAGCCCCTGTCTCCTTCCTGTCACAGCTGCAGAGGTCACTCATTCTCTCATTGCCACTACCACAGAGTGACGAAATATCCTCTCACTGCCAATGGGGCTTGGAGAAGAAATGGAAACACTCCCTGCTGTATTTAGGGGTATGGAAGTCAGGAAAAAGGCGGGGGGGGGGGGGTGGGGGGCATTCTTCTGGTTATTAGAATTGCTTGTATACCTAAATAGACTCTCTAAATTTTAGATTTACAGTTGGAACTCATATCCCCAAGACAATGGGAAACCATAATATTGTTAGTTCTGTAATTCAGCCATATTATGGGAACCACTGGGAATTTAATTACAATTTTCTCTTTAGGGATATTTCCCTGTACCAAACAAGACAATTTACAGACCACATTTTGAAAGACAACCTACTTAAAACACTGGGAGCAGCATGTTATTTATTCACATTTTCCTATACTACTAAATAAAAACTATGGAGAGATAAAACTGTAAGTGGCTGAAGAGCAGGAGCCTCGCATATCTTGTTTCAGATTTTTTTTAAGGTGTATTTATTTTTGAGACAGAGACAGAGCATGAACGGGGGAGGGTCAGAGAGAGAGAGACACAGAATCTGAAACAGGCTCCAGGCTCTGAGCTGTCAGCACAGAGCCCGACGCGGGGCTCAAACTCGCAGATCACGAAATCATGACCTGAGCCGAAGTCAGCCGCTTAACCGACTGAGCCACCCAGGCACCCCTTGTTTCATATTTTACACTACACTCAGCATTGGCCACACTTTAAGCACTCAACAAATATCTGGAGAAAAAAGGTGGGGGTAGGCTGGGGATGAAGAAAAGCCCAACATCCCCAAGAGAACCCATCCATGATGAACTTGTGCCTATGACTATGTAAGAGAGAATGCAGGATATTTCAGAGATCTAGAAGAAAGGAACCTTCTTCATCCTTCAGGTTACATGACATAAGTAAGGACTCCTTTTTGAATAATCCTAACTTATCCATGGGTTAAAATCCTATCCTCCCAGGACAGACTGTCAAAAATTACATCTGTCCAGTTGAAACTTGAGATGTTAAGTCATCTTTCACTGGGAGCACTACAAAATAATGTGATAAATGCTTTCAATTTTAACCACTCAGAGAAATAAAGTGGAAGGTTGATGACATTTTTCTATATAAAATTTAGGAGCAAGGGAGAAAGAAGTCTAGCCACAGTAGAAAACTTCTTCAGATTAAATTATTCAGATTGATTGTTTTTTGGTTCCACTTGTTAATTTATCTACTCAAATAGTTATATTCTTAGGTGTGTTTTTATTATAAGAGACTATGACAGCTTTATTGGAATTTACAACCTAGTGTTTATTTACATAGAATGTTTCATTAACATTGCCTGCCTGATCTTCTATTTTAATTAGATTAACATCATTTGAAATAAAACCAGTTTCAAGAAATAAAGCAAAAAAGGTAAATATGATAGTTAACAATCATGATTACTGGCCCAAATATTTTTAATCTTATCGTCTCTCAAAGGACCTAGGAAAAGATTTTGAAGAAGAAAGAGAAGCAAGATCTAAGGTCCCAGGGCTGCTATCTATTTTTTCTGGAGACCATTAAAAACTTTTTATGTTTTAAATTTATTTTGAGAGAGAGTGAGAGCACATGTGAACAGGGGAGGGGCAGAGAGAGAGGTAGAGAGAATCCCAAGCAGGCTCCCACTGTCAGCACACAGCCCAATGCAGGGCTTGAACCTACAAACTGGGAGATCATTACCCAAGCCAAAATCAAGAGTCAGATACTGAACTGACTGAGCCACGCAGGTTCTCTGACCACTAAATACTTTTTAAGAAGAAATAAAGTTCTCAAAATAGGCAAGATAAAAACTGAGTTATAATATTATATTGTTATAAGTATAAATCCCTTATATCCAGTAATAATTACTCAAATATCCAAATGATATAGTAAGAGGCTAGAATAAATGTATCAAATGAACAAATATTAACATTACAAAAATATAACCATAATTGTTTGCCCCACAAGTAAAATTATTTATCTAAAAATATTATCTACACGGGGTGCCTGGGTGGCTCAGTCGGTTGAACGTCCGACTTCGGCTCAGGTCAGGATCTCACAGTTCGTGAGTTCGAGCCCTGCGTCGGGCTCTGTGCTGACAGCTCAGAGCCTGGAGCTTGTTTTGGATTCTGTCTCCCTCTCTCTGCCCCTTCCCGGCTCATGCTCTGTCTCTCTCTGTCTCTCAAAACTGAATAAAGTTAAAAAAAATTTTTTTTAATATTATCTATATATTCTTCTGAAAAAGAAGTTCTTCACACTGTGTTTTATATCCCAACAGATATTTACTTTAAATTTCTTTTTCCATACACCATTCTCTCCTCAAAAGTTTAAGATGATACCAGGAAATTGATATGTCTATTTAAAATAATGACTATGACTAGCAATGTATTATGAATGAACTACAAAGATAAATACACATGAAGTAAAAGGTTTTAAATATAAAATACCAACCATGGGATACCTGGGTGGCTCAGTCAGTTAAGCACCCAACTTCAGCTCAGGTCACAATCTCCATCCACATTTCATGAGTTCCAGCCCCTCCAGCAGCCAGGAGCCTACTTCAGATTCTGTGTCTCCCTCTCTCTCTGCCCCCTCTCCTGGTCATGCTCTGTTTCCTTCTCTTCCTCCCTCTCTCTCTCAAAAATAAATAAACATTAAAAAAAAATTTTAACTGTGCAGGTTTTTGCCAAGTTCCAGTAAATTAATAAATGCCAAACCCCATAGTGCAACTTGTAAAAAAATGAAATAGCCAATGGTTGACAGGAGGATCTAACAAACCTTTACAACTTTAGTCTGCCAGGAATAAGTTCAATGAATAATATAGCAAAAAGAGCATCAGCACATAATTTAAGCTTCTAGGATTTGGCAAAAGAATTCTGCTTAAATAGGTTTAGGTACTTTGATTGACATTGGCATCCCTTAGTTTAACTAACTAAGCTAACATAACACTTCGTTAGTTACAGAGTCCTTATTCATGACACATTATTAAATTGAGACTAAGATTCAAGATCAAAACAGGAAAAATACCGCAACAGTGCAAATAAATAATTGTTAGTATAATGATGTAAGATGTAATGTTGGTCTTCTTACTTCATGTTCAATGAAACTGCTCTGGACAGTCATTCTTCGACTCCCACATCGTGAAAAAAAAAAAAAATCCACTGAAAAAAACCACTAAGAACTCCCAGGCAGCTCCCTGGTGCCACTAGTTTTGCCTAAAATGATTATCCTACCATCACAGATTTACACTCCCTCAATAACTTTGGTCTTTGAAACAACCCCCCACAGCCCTGTCTGTGCCTAACTCCCTCTCCATGAAAGAAGTTGCAAGGGAAAAACAGGCCTCGGCAAGCATCTTTCTGTTCCACTGGGTTACCTCTACGCAAGATATGTGCAAAACACGAAGCCAAAAACTGATTAATCCAATGGCTCAGTAAAAAATGAGAATACGTAAATGAGTAAAAATAAGAGTGAGTTTAAAAAGAAGAGTAGTAAGTAGGTTTTTTTCCCTACTGTTACTTTCCAATCCACTGGATCCTCACTGAAGACTTAAAAACAAGTTTAGAAAAATGAATTACAGACAAATTTATGGAAAGAACTGCAACAAAAACAATATAAATTTCTCAGAGATCGTATCTTGTGTACAAAATTGATCTAGTAACTATCACTTGGGGTCGCTGTGACAACTGCATATCATCTACGTAAAGTGCAAAGCACAGTGCCTGGCACATTATGGTTAAAATACTAACGATTATTATTGTGGGTAAGTACTTTGGATATACTGACAGATAAACGTGACCACATTATGAAAATATAGTTCATTCTCCTTCAAGGAAGCCTTAAGGCAGAAATATAACCTGCCAAGATGTAAAAGCCTTCAAGATTTCTCAAGTTTAGGAATATTATGGGGTTAATTCAATTGGCCTGCCTACTTCAATCCAGTAGCACCTTCAGCTGTGGAACTATAAGGGCACAAACAAAATACCTCATGCATGAGAAGAAAGGAAAATTCTTCCATAGATGAAGCTCTACTATAGTCCCAGGCAAAGCTGGGTTCAGGATTTCAGAATTCCTCAGCTCCTGGGTGTACACGCTGCTAAACCTCCTACCCTCAGCCTCACAACCTTATACATGAAACCAGACAAAGCCAGAGGGATAGTTTAGAAAAAACATAATTCCTGGATTAATCAAGAAAGGAGGTATTCTAGAGAAATACTGAACACAGGGCACCTGGGTGGTTCAGTGTGTTAAGCATCCAACTCTTGATTTCAGTTCAGGTCCTCATCACAGGGTCATGGGATCAAGCCTCATGTTAGACTCTGCACTAGGCATGGAACTTGCTTAAGATTCTCCTTCTGCTCTCCCTCACTCGTGCTCTCTCTCTCTCTAAAAACAAAACAAAACAAAACTGAACACTACAAGAACCCAATCTAATTCTAAACTCTTTGTATTTCACTGTCTATCCCAGATCAATCTTGACAAAAATTTTCTTTATTAAGCATCTACTATGTGCCGAGCACTATGCTAAATGATTCTACTAGAGATGCCCCAACTGAAAAAGAACTTTTTGACTAGGCTAATCTCATAATCTCTTATATTTTAGTCATATCAAAACAAGCCCTCCAAAATACAATAGTACTAAAGCATTAGACATCTTTAATTCTAAAGATATCTAAGACTAATAAGGTATACATTGAAAGAAATCAACATAATTTTTTAATAATAAAAGGTTTCATAAAATAATAATAAAAATAATATAAGATTTTATAATATTTAGAAGAGGAAAAACTATAGATAGATTCTTCCTGCTACTCAATGTTACTCATATACAGGGCTTTCATGCAAAGCAATAGAAGCAAAGCAATGAAAGTTCCAAAATAGGAATCTGAAAATACAAAGTATATGAAACACAATGCCAATAAGTTCTGAACAAATGCAGGAATGCTATTTTTTTAACTGAGCTTATTACTTTATTCTTCTTTTTTTTTTTTTAATTATTACTTTATTCTTTCATCCAGTCTTTTGAGCATGAGCTCTCAGGTGTTCAGTCCCAGTAGTAAGTATCCCTTATGTCACCTGACCCAAATACCTATTCAAGGTGGGTCACTACATTTTTCTGTCATTTTATTATACGAGGATAGATCATTATTTTTTGTCTCTTTCAATTACGTCCCCTTAAAGAGCTACAATCTATCTTCATAGGCTTTAGCCAACTAAGAGCTACCTGTGACCCACTCCAAGCTGTCATTTACATCTCATATTGAACTACTAACGAATGTTGCTTTCTTGTGCTATGGCTAAACCTTAATGTACTCAGGCTCCAAAAACTGGGAATGAGATATTTATATACAGTCCCTACTATTTACTATAACAGACAAGCTGATTATTTTTTTAAAATAATTTTTAAAGTTTATTTTTATTTATTTTGAGAGAGAGAGAGAGCAAACAGGCGAGGGACAGAGAGGGAGACAGGATCCCAAGCAGGCTCAGTGCTGTCAGCACAGAGCCGGATACAGCCCTGGTATCATGACCTGAGCTGAAATCAAGAGTTGGATGCTTAACCAACTGAGCCACCCAAGCACCCCAAGATGGTCATTTTAATAAGAGATTTGGGGGGCTTTCTTCCCCCTTTTATTCCCCAAATTTCTTATTCAGTATTCTTTGTGCGGTGGCTACTTTATTAAAGTGGTTCAATATTTGATTAAGGATTAAATGGTAAAGCAGTATGCCCATTAAATTATAAAAACCTTCACTGTTTACATAGACTTTTAAAATTAATTAAATAACATAATGGAAGTTTAAAAACTAGATTTCAAAGTGAGCTTTGAGAACATACAAGTTATTTTGATGATATTAAGCCATGACAAAATATATGCACCGGTAATGATAGAATATATGTATAGTGCCAGTAACCAAGGGAGATTCCCAAAGCTCAGGCATCCTGAGCCATAATCTTCAGTGTCCATCATATGAACACACAAAACTTGGCAATGATATAGTGATTCCCTGTGACAGGAAAGCACATCAGGTTATCTAAGGTCCAGAGGGAATATTTCACGATATGTATTTCCAGAAAAAGAAGTCAAGACGATTTATTTTTATTTTTATTATTTTTTAAGTTTTTATTTATTTATTTTGAGAGAGAGAGAGAGATCAAGGAGGGGCAGAGAGAAAGGAAGAGAGAGAATCCCAAACAGGCTCTACACTGCCAGCATGGAGCCAGACATAGGGCTCGATCCCACAGATGGTGAGATCATGACCTGAGTCAAAATCAAGAGTCGGATGCTTAACTGCCTGAGCCACCCTGGTGCCCCAAGATGATTATTTTTAAATTAAATTGTTTCAATTCAATTCCTCTTTCACTTAATTGTCAAATACTGAGTCTGAGCCTTGTGTTTATTTTCCCAGTAATGGAAAACTGGATTTCTCTTAAAGGAAACAACCTAAAAAGGACCCTAATAACGTCATCTCATTTCAGATTATCTTTCAGTTTATTTTATTTTATTTTATTATTATTATTTTTTTTAACGTTTATTTATTTTTGAGACAGAGACAGAGCATGAGTGGGGGAGGGGCAGAGAGAGAGGGAGACACAGAATCTGAAGCAGACTCCAGGCTCTGAGCTGTCAGCACAGAGCCCAATGCGGGGCTCGAACTCACGGACCGTGAGATCATGACCTGAGCTGAAGTCGGACGCTTAACCGACCAAGCCACCCAGGCGCGCCCCCTCTTTCAGTTTATTTAAAAAAATTTTTTTTCAACGTTTTTATTTATTTTTGGGACAGAGAGAGACAGAGCACGAACGGGGGAGGGGCAGAGAGAGAGGGAGACACAGAATCGGAAACAGGCTCCAGGCTCTGAGCCATCAGCCCAGAGCCTGACGCTGGGCTCGAACTCACGGACCGCGAGATCGTGACCTGGCTGAAGTCGGACGCTTAACCGACTGCACCACCCAGGCACCCCTCTTTCAGTTTATTTTAAATAAGTTTTTATTTAATCCACAGATCCAGAATTTGGTTCAAATTTTGCCAGTACCCATTGACAAATTCTACATTGTGTTTATTATATTTTATTATATATTACTGTGTAATAAATGTACCGTGGTAGAGCTGAAAATATTTGCTACCTAAAATGAATAAATGCCAGTAGTACTGGCTATGGAGCTTTCCTGTTGCTTTAGTTCCTTCAACATTCACACAGAAAACTGAAGCTGAGGCAGGAAGTGAACACCCAAGCCAAGCCAAAAGCCAGGCAATCTGAGCCATGTGGAATGGTCACATGACCACTACTGTCACAAAGTAGCGCTGGTATTTGTGTTACCTAAGCAATGAGGTAGAGGGCTGGGGATTCTCCTCCATAGTAATCTGGTGCTCTTAGTTTTCCTTTCTGAATCCTTCCACTGTGGTTTACAATTAATGACGGCATGATTACAATGTGTGAAAAGTATGTTAGGCTTTCACTATCTCTATTTCACTGACTCCTGGGAAAACTATAATCTTACATATGCTTTCCTAGTTACCTATAGGTCTTATGAAATGCCATCACCAGCTTACCACCATCTATTCAGCTTTACTACTTTCATTACATTAAAAAACCACTGTTCTTCAGATTTTGTAAGTATACACACATACACACACGCAATTTAGCATTTTAAATATACTCCATCTTTGTTTTAGAAATTTTGGGCTAAATTTGGATGAGTTTCTTTACTGTTGGACCACTCAAAACCTTTAACATGCTCATCTATATTAAAAATTTCTTGACATAAATATAATATGCCACATTTCTAAATCTGTTCAGCTAGAGACCTTTTTAATGGAACACTATCACAGCATACACCTTGGAAAACTCTTATCCAAACTATTCAAAACATTATAATTCTAACTTATAAAACAAATATGCATATCTATATAATATGTATATAAATATGGATAAAAACAAATCTGATTAATTTATTCACTCACCCATTTATGTGCCCATCCCACCAGCCAGCCAACAGAAATCAGGTATATAGAGTGATTATATTTGTGAACAGTTCTGTATTTGGTGCTAGAGGAGATAAAGAAATCTGGAAATATGTTTAACACATTTCCTATTACTTTCTTACTATTCTCCTTATAAAATATTTGAGTTAAAAACACCACTAAATTAAAATTCTTAAAGAATCTGTTAGTAGAAAACATATCTGGCCCCCCTTAAGAAATTTTAAGTGGTAAACCAAGGAAACATTTATTCTACAAAAGCACTTTAATACTAAATTTCACCAATGTATTCAAATTATTTTTATTATATACAATTTTCCAAAAGCAACTGAATTAAAAAAATAACAACTGATCCTTTTCAGTCTAAAAATTAAATGGCACTTAAATATATACTTTAGGATTTAAAAACTATAAACACATTAAGACCATTAAATGTACCCTAATTAGATTCAGCTAATCAACAACTCTGCAAAACCAATTATGTAAAACCACTGCCTGTACTTCAGAATTTTTGTAAGTCAAGTTCTTCTTTCATTTCCTTCATCTTATTCCTGACTTCTATACTGCAAAACTATAGGGGAAATCTTTAAACTCTTTGACCATTAATGCTCCTAGTAAGTAAAACCTTAAAGTAGTAAGACATTGTAAATTGGACATGTTGGGAACCAAACATACCCGTGTTGAGTCTGTGCTGGAATTTAGAGACACACTGTCTTGTTTCAAGTCAGTATTATTTACAGTTAGGGCCTCTACACCTTTGACGTAATCCCCTATCTTCTTCCCTTCATGTATGCATGGTCAACACAGCCTCCTGAAATCAGTTCAATCCCCAGTTCTGTGCAATTATTTTCAGATGACTCTACCCTACAGATATATACTCACCCACCTCAGAATGCATAGCTCACAGTCCACATCACTCACAGCATGTATTAATATTATACCTCATATTATTACTTTATACTACTGTTTAACTTTTTACATATCACAGCTTTCCATCTGTCTATACTGTAATCTTTCTGAAGGCAAGGAATAATACTTTCCTTCTTTGAAAGCTGCACTAACCTTCAATAGAGTAAGCACTCAAATTATTTCACAGAATAATCAAGTTTCACAGCTGAATCTGCAAATCTCTCATTGCAAATAAAAGAGAAAGCCTACAAAGGTGAAAACACTTGCACAAGGTTATTCAGTTGGGAACTGAATCAGGCAAGAATCCAAGTGCAGGAATCTAACCTAGTATTCTTTGTTTTAGCCCATGTTAAAAGAAAGAAATTGTGCTAAAATATATTTGATCACTCTCCAGTTTGGGTAAGTACAAAAAGCTAACCTGTGTGTATAACCAAGAACCTTGCATTGCCTAAAAATTAACATTTACTTCATTATTAATCCTTGGCCCATCCTGAAAATGTCAGTAATGATGATTACACATATTATATTACACATAATATATAAGTGATTTGGTTAAATGTCCACTGACCCAAAACAGCCTTTATTTTGTGTAACTTACTTCTTCCTTTTTAAAGCATGATGGGGGGGCGGGGGTGGTACTCAAACTAAACAGCCAGTTACCCAAGTTCTAGTTAATAAGAATTTATCTAAATAACTGTAAAGAGTTCCTTGACTCCCTCTGAATCTTACTGTTCGAGAAGTCTTCTCACCATTTGTTTATGGAATAATTTTAGGGGTAAAAAAAGGCTAGCTACTTGATAGTTTGATTAACCTAAACTTTCCTTCAGAGACTCTTCTATCACCTGCCTAAGTTCTCCAGGGAAGTGTGGCCATTTATAAGCACAGGAGAACAGCTGTAGCATGAGGTGACAGATAAAGTTAATCTAAGAGATTAGCCCCAAGAGAAGTGCTTAGCTCTCAGTTAACTTTGTGTATTCCAACATAAGAAAATTCCAGGGAAATAAAATTATCAATATGGGTATTTCCACAAACCAATCATTAGATAATTCTATGGCTCTAAGAAGCACAACAGGGATGATTCTGTCAAAAATGCCTTCCTGGGTATTAAATTAATTTAATCTGAGAGGTAACAGAATAGTGAGGATCAAATGAGAGTTTCTATTCAGTTACTGGAAACAAAGTCCATATCTCCAGTCATAGTTCTTTTACTAAAAGGTAAATGTTTGGGTTAAATAGTACCCCCCCATAAAGATATGTTGAAATCCTAGCCCCAGTATCTCAGAATGTGACTTTATTTGAAAACAAGTTTGTTGCAGATATAATTTGTTACAATGAGGGCCCCCAATCCAATATGACTGGTGTCCTTACAAAAAGAGGAAATCTAGACAGGCACATGTAGAAGGAAGATGATGTGAAGAAATACAGGTAGAAGTCGAAAAGAGAGGCCTGAACAGATTCTTCCCTCACAGCCCTCAGAAGGAACATACCTTACCAACACTACGAGTTCAAACTCTAGCCTCCAGAATTATGAAAACAAAAAGTTTCTTATAGCCACCCACTTTGTGGTACTCTGTTACAGCAGCCCAAGCAAACTAATACAATAAGCAACAAGAAATAATTTTAGGGGTGCCTGGGTGGCTCATTCAGTTAAGCCTCTGACTTCAACTCAGGTCATGATCTCATGGTTCGTGACTTCAAGCCTCACATTGGGCTCTGTGCTGTCAGGGCAGAGCCCCCTTCAGATCCTCTGTCCCCCTCTCTCCCTGGCCCTCTCCTGCTCATGCACGCAAGAACTCTCTCTCAAAAATAAATAAACTTTTTTTTATTAAAAAAAAATAAATAATTTTAAAAGTGTCTATAAAGTGGGGTGCCTGGGTGGCTCAGTTGGTTAAGCGTCCGACTCTTGATTTCGGCTCAGGTCACGATCTCATGGTTTGTGACTCTGAGCCCCGCATCAGGTTCTGCACTGACATCAAGGCGCCTGCTTGGGATTCTCTCTCTCCCCCTCTCTTTCTGCCCTTCCCCCACTTGTGCTCTCTCTCTCTCTCTCTCTCAAAATAAATAAACTTTAAAAAAAGTATCTATAGTGTAATTGCAAAACAGCACTGAACTAGAAACCCAAAAGTCTCAGAACCTAGGTTTTAAATTTGTAAGCTTTGGCATAAATCTCTGCCTCCATTTTCTCATCTCTACCTCTTTCAGGTTGCTGCGAGGATAAGACTTAATAATGTGTGTGAATGTCCTTGGAAAAGTACAAAGTACTAAACAAATAGAGGATGTTATCATCCAACATTTAAAATTTACTTAACACACTAAGCTTTTAGGTGAGAAAAGCAGCAAAATTACAAACAAAGTATGTATGTGATCCCCACATTTTTTTTCCTCAGAAATGAGAAAATAATGACTTCAGATGTTTAATCAAAAACTATGTCAAATGCATAGTACAAGTTAAAGCGCATCCTGGTCAACATTTCTTTATTTGTTAATTTTCAAACCTGCAACCCCCCCCCCAAAAAAAAAACAAACAAACAACACCCAGAAACATTCGCAGCTCACAAAACGATTCGTTCATCTAACACTTATTTAGTATCTACTATATTCCTGAAACCGGATTAAATCTTCAAGATACAGAACTCAAAGAAACAGGTTCTAATTTCAAGGAGTTCCCTCTATAACAAAGGAAATAGGAAGTGATTACATAAAGATCCATATGAGCTATGACAAGTACATAGTACAACAGAACAGAAACATATTTTAGTGCCTACATTTGAATAGGATGTTTAATTTTCTGAATTTGACAATGCTTTAGACAACATATATAACAACACCTTAATGAACTGAAGTTGTTCAATTTTCCTCCTTAGCTCTTTGCTGATCGTTGCTTCCTGTTAGAGACAGAGAACATCATCTCTCAGATTTTTTTTTTTTGTTTTTTTTTGTTTTTTTTTTTGTTTTTTAACGTTTATTTATTTTTGGGACAGAGAGAGACAGAGCATGAACGGGGGAGGGGCAGAGAGAGAGGGAGACACAGAATCGGAAACAGGCTCCAGGCTCCGAGCCATCAGCCCAGAGCCCGACGCGGGGCTCGAACTCACAGACCGTGAGATCGTGACCTGGCCGAAGTCGGACGCTCAACCGACTGCGCCACCCAGGTGCCCCTCTCAGATTTTTTTAAAGCAGCCTTATAGGCACCTGGGTGGCTCAGTTGATTAAGCTCGGACTCTTGATATCAGCTCAGGTCATGATCACACACTGAGCATGGAGCCTGTCTGGGATTCTCTTTCTCCCTCTGCCCCTCCCTCACTCACTGGCTCTCACAGTCTCTCTCTCAAAATAAATAAACTTAAAAAATAAATAAAGCAGGCTTAAATAAAAACTGTTTTTCTTTAAATGTGCCTCATTTGTGTAATTCTCTTGTGTTGAGGAAGAGGATTATAGTTAGACCTCACTAACCAGATATTTATTTTCTTAAGAGAAAAGCAAAAAATTAATGTTTCAACTCTTAATGAAAATCCTTCTAAAATCCTTCTCTAGTTTGCATATATGGATAGTGTATCCCAATTAAAGCTGTCTTAGATGGCAAAAGATTTTTCAAGTCTATAGGAGTCAACTGAATATCAGTGATCTGGGCATGGTTCTGCAACCCTAAATACGAAAGACCAGTATATTGGGCTGATCTTTAGCCCCAGGTGAAGGACAGCTAGGAAAGGTTAGGGCTAAAAGTCAATTTCAAGTCAACTAAATCTACTAAGAAAAAAAAAAAACAACTTTTCTTGTAAATAGTTTTTTTTTTTTTTTTTTTTTTTTAAGGAAAAATATGTGAGATAACTGATCCATTGTGAATCTAAGTTAAAGAATGACAATGAATAGTTTGGTCTAAGAGCCAAGCTATACCAGAGTGTAAACAAGCCCAAGCATGAAATAGTGAAAGGACTCAAAAAGTCTTTATCACCCTCATTGTTTACTTATGTCAGTAAGAACTTGAAAGTTATATTTGCAAAGGCTAAAATACAAAGCAGATAATCTCTCCATGGATAATTGAGTTGACACTATTAGGATCTAGAAGTTGCAAAGGAAACAGAAGTAATGGCCCCTATTTTCTGGAAGTTTAAAATTCAATGAGAAAAGAACAAGTAAAATACGTAAATTGAAACAGAAGCAATTACATAATCAACTATTGCTATGTGGGTAATTCTCTTCCCATTTTTTTCTCTTGATCTCTTTACCTTTCTTTTCCATACACCCCGTTCCCCTTTCCTGCTTTCTCTTTTATAGTGTAGTTAAGGAAATACCTTTTAAACACATAGTCTCCTTCATTTTCTTCACCACTGCATGCAGTTACTATCAATTCTTTAATAATATCTTAATCAGAACTCATATCATCAAATTTTAATCTAGCTCATATGTCATACAAAATACAGACATATGAAAATGTAATAAAGAAGGAAAAGAGAAACCCTAGAAATCTACCATATTATGCCTAATTTGATCTCCAAAAATTAAGCAATTCAATGATAAATGTAGAAAGGAAAAAATATATACATACAAAATCACCTGTGATCTCCACAAATTTAACGTAGGTATTTTTTCCTGAAAATTTAAAACCATGGCCATTTTCTCATATTAAACAGTTTCTTTATAAACCTTTCTTTCCAAAAGTAAAAAAAAAAAAAAAAAAATGCAAAAAATAATCAAATGAAAAGAAATATATGAAAGCCATCATAACCAGATGTAAAACACTTAGAGACTTATTCTTTTGTATATGTTAGGAGTCAGTTTGGGTAGTTTTCACTCAATTCAGAATTTTAATTTAAAATTAAAAATTGATCAAGACAGGAAAATATGCAGACATAAATTCTTACCAAGACTTTTTGGTTATGCCTTTAATTTTACACTATTAATTCAAATATTCAACTAATAGCTGGTTCTTGCAGTGTCCTCAAATTCAGCAAACCTACTCTATTAAATTAGAAGGGAAAAAAATTCAAGAGAATTTAAAAAATCTATTAAAAGAATTCCAACTGAGAATACCCTGTTGATTTAAAAACAATACAAAACAAAACAGGCACCCCAGCTGGCTCAGTCGAAGAATAGAAGAGCGAAGATCATGCATCTCTTGATCTGTGGGGGAGGGTAGTGAATTTGAGCCCCACTGAGTTCGAGCCCCACATTACGTGTAGAGATTAAATAAATAAAACTTTAAAAAACAAGACAGACAAAACCCCCTTGATCCTACCTGCCATGAATTGCTAAGATTATAAGATACAAAGGTAATTATGGCCCAACTATAATGGAATGTAAAAGGTAAATTAAGTAATGGAGGTGGGTAAATGAGGATTGTCTACTAGATAACCTGAGGGGAAAATGTGGCTGTATCACAAAGGGAGTGCTTTTATTTTGAGTGTTTTTTTTTTTTTTTTTTTTTTTGTGGTTATTTATTTTTGAGAGAGATAGAGCGTGAGTAGGGAAGGACAGAGAAAGAGTGACATAGAATCCGAAGCAGGCTCCAGACTCTGAGCTGTGAGCACATAGCCCACTAGGGGGCTCAGACCTGCAAACTGTGAAATAGAAGATCAGGACCCCAGCAGAAGTTGGAGCTTAACCTATTGGGCCACTCAGGTGCCCCAAGGCAGTGCTTTTTTATTTGATATGCCTTTACTACCGTATTCTACTCTAATTTGATATGCCTTTTCATCTTTCATCAGTTTTGTCCTAAGTCAATCTCGAACAAGGACCTGTGTAATCAAGACTAGCATTGGCTAGTGTTGCTCTTGGTTAGAACCGGACAAATGATGATGAGACATGATAAAGACCTGTACAATTATGAGATTTAGTCAAATTTTTCCAAAATTTCTACATCAACATTTATTGATCATCTTCTAGAATCCCAACTATAATATGAGGGACTAATGAATGGAAAAAAGAACTGGAAGACCTCAATTAGAAAACAGCCTCTCATTCTTAATTAAAGAATACAAACCTATCAACAGGAAACTAAAAAGCACACTTCCATAAAAACAAAACACTGCCTCAAATATAGTACGAATACATAAACAATGAGGGGATCCCAAGCATCACTCTTACAAGAGGGAATAGGAATGAGTGAAAATTTCTAAGAAGAAATGAGACAGGTATATTTTAATATAGGAAACAGGCAAAAATGGGCAAGGAGGAGAGAACATTATAGTCATGAGAACAAGAATAAAAATCTGTAAATCAAGTAAAAAAATTAAATTTGATTCTAGCATTTGTTTTATGTAAATAAATAATTAATTTTAATGTCTTTAACACACCCCAATAAATAAATCCTAAAGAAGAAGGCAAGAGAATATATATTTTTATACGTACATTTGAATATGACTACATCTAATGCTGTCGAAAATCAATGATGTCAAAATTCATTGAATAACAATAAAAATTAATTAACTTGATTCTTCTTTCTTTCAGGCATAAATCGAAATAGTTAAGAGGGTGTGAAAACCTAAAGTAGAGCAAGTTTAACTCTATAAAGTGTTCACATCTTGATACAGGAAAAGAATTAAATAATTAGGTGCTTGTCTTTAAGAGCACTTTCTTATATTTCCTACTAAAACAAAGGAAACAAACAGCCTGATTATGTTTTTAAAAGACTAAACTCAGCTAAATAATTGATTCTGCTCTGTAAGTTCTCAAGAAAATATCTGTTCTAAATACACCAAAATATGAATAATTCCTTCAAGATAATTAATATTTATAATTTAAAAAGGAAACATTTTTCTATAGCTTATCACTTTGCCAGAAATTTACCATATGCTTGGATAACAGTATAATGAAGCAGAAGGTAGTCTTGGAAAAGTTATTATCAATGAAAGTTCAATAAAAAGGATTATCAAAAATATATCCATTGCATAAGGGAGAAAAAGTCAAGCCTTTTAAGACATGCCAGAAAAATCCAAGGTAACAAGTAATTTATCTTCAGATAAATCACCAAAAGGAAAATAGTTTTACGTCTGTAGACTATTTGTGATATATAAAGAAATATATAAACTGTAGGAGACAAATAAACTTGATCATTCTGCCTGATAGGAGAAAATTGAAATCTTATTCTCAAACAAAAGAGATAACTCCAGCAGCATATAGAAGTAGTACAGCACACTGGTTAAGAGTGTGGGTTCTGGAGCATGACACTACCTAGATTCATATTCTTACTCCTCCGCTTCTTAGTTTAGCTGTGTTGTCTATATAAAAGTTCTATAATCTTTCTATACCTTAATTACGTCATCTATACAAGGGGTGGTAATAATAGGACCAACTGCTAAGTTGGCATGAGGCTTAAATGTGTTAATACATAAATGGAGAACTTAGTGCCCGGCATTTGGAATGCAACTGTAAGCTATTTAAACTATTTTTATTATCACTGTTGTTATTATTATAGACTAAATAGCTATCCTGAAGCTTCAGACATTTCTTTGGAGATTGCCTACTGTAGCTATTATTAACCACTAGCTCCTCATGCAAAATACCAAAAGTTATGATCTGATCT
The DNA here is from genome assembly GCF_022837055.1 of Prionailurus viverrinus. Classification (NCBI taxonomy): domain Eukaryota; kingdom Metazoa; phylum Chordata; class Mammalia; order Carnivora; family Felidae; genus Prionailurus; species Prionailurus viverrinus. Next base: position 145,993,025 of record NC_062561.1, read on the forward strand.
TATATTTATAGGTACATTCTCCCACCATATGACAGTAAAAGGATATTTAAGGTGTAAATCCACAAGGACAAAGATGAGACAACACTAACAAAATCATGGTAAATGACTTCTCAGATCCCAGAAATCTGAATACTAGCCAGGCAAAGATTAAGTAAAAGCAACTCAATTTATATGATGGAATCTCCGAAAGACTAAACTGGTAGTACCACGTACTTGTAGAAGTGAGAAAGATGAACAGAAGGACCGATTAAAAATCTGTTTGAAAAGCTGTTAGATTCCCAATTCCCAACTCTACCTCTCTCTCCCTCACTCAAGACGAACGCCCCTCCTCACCCCTGCAGAACACCAGGGGTTTATTCTCATTTTTAAATTTTTTTTAATGTTTATTTTTGAGGGAGAGAGAGAAAGAGCGAGGAGGGGAGGGGCAGAGAGAGAGAGAGAGAGAGAGAGAGAGAGAGAGAAAGACAGAATCCAAAGCAGGCTCCAGGCTGTGAGCAAAGAGCCCAACATGGGACTTAAACTCACCAACCAAGAGATCATAACCTGAGCCGAGGTCAGACGCTTAACCACTGAGCCCCCCAGGTGCCCCTATTCTCATTTTTCAAATGGTCTTACTATTACTGGATGACATAAGGCAAGTTTAGAGCAGACAACGCACACTAAAAAAAGAGAGGGATAAAAAGAAAGCCTATGTGCTTCTTCCCATATTTGGTTTGCAAAACAGGCTTACACCCTCCAGGCAGGTAACAAAGATTCTTCTCAGGGAAATCTAAGCACTAAAATAAAACACCTAAAAATATGGATATCAGAAAGTCTTCATTCGGACAGTCCAGTCAGATTATTCAGAAAGTTAGATTAATGAGACTGAAATTTACTTCATAAATCTACAAGTCTCATCCACAAAGAACTAATTTGCAGCTTTGTAAAACTCTTTTTAGAATGCTTAAGTGAACAGATTAGCCAGAAACCGTCACACATTTAAAGAGAACCTGAAATAGGAAAGATAAAGACCAAATCAAACAAACAAAAAGAGTAACTTAGAAGAAAGAGACACGTAAAGAGAAGAAAATGTTCCAAAACTATCATTAATAACCTTCAAAGCGATAAAAGAATATAAGAATGCATGAAACAAAAACAGAATGTCATTAAATAAAAGTAGAGGTCTATTAACAGGAGAATTATTTTGAATCTACAGAAGATTGAAAAATAAAACAGAAAAAAATCTTCCAATAAAGTAAAACAAAACAAAATGTGGAAAATAATTGAAGAAAAAAGATAAAATAATTAGAGGACCAGCCCACAAAGTTCCTACAACATCCAAAGAAAATAGGAATTCTAAAAACAGTGAGTGAGTGAGTGAGTGGAGACATAGAATTAAAGGAAAGAAATAAAAGAACTAACTGAAAAAAATGCCCAGAACTGCACATGATTTCCTATGTCAGAAGAAGCTACTTGTGAACGTGCTTCACTGAAATGAGGGCCCACCAAAGAGGAAATCAGGTAATAGGGCATCCAACACAAAAAAAGAAGCAAAATGAATCCCTAGGATGACAGGGATGGTGGCAAAAGTAAAGTCTAAAATACCTATGCCAAAGACCACAAGAATATCCAGTGCAGATTAGAACAGGTCAGAAGAGTCTGAGAGCTAGATCTTTAAAAAAAATGAGATTAATAAAATAATTAAGAAGATATTTAGACAACCAGAGAGAGTTTGGGGGTAAATTCATGATAAGTACATAGAAAATTAAGCTGCCTTTTCACAAATAAATGTATTCGGGGGAAAATAAAACCACACAAGAAAGAAAAAGCAGTCACAGAATACCACTACAGGCAGAGCTATGAAGAGCATTTACAGAGTTATAATAATGTAAACATTAAGTAAATACTACTGTAACCAAAATTAGAATAACAAAATTTTTATCTTCCACTGTGGGAAGTCAATAGACAGTATCTAAAAAAATCAAGTAGCAGCAATATAAGTTTGTTATTTGCAGATATGAAAATAAATAGCAAAAGAATCAACTAAAACAGTTAACCACAGTTGATCCTAAGAAACAGGAAATGGGATAAGGGTGAGAGCAGACAATGTAGTTTCTCATCACAAGCCTCACAGAACTATTTGGCACTCTTTCAACAACCTATTTGTACACTGTAAGATATTAATAGAATATATATAATGATAAAGTTAATCAAAATAAAATATAATTTCCTAATTACAATATTAATAGATGTTCATATAATTTGAAAACTGCACAGGAATTAATAACGAAAGAATTCTGCCATCCAGATAAAACTATTAATATATTGCTGTATTGCCTTTGAATATTTTTACTGCATAAACACACACTCATGTAATTTTTTTAAAAAACAAAGCTTCAGATTCTTGCTGAATATGCAAATTTACATGCTCTTTTTTAATGAACATTATATCATTAACATTTCTGATGTCCTTAAATATTTTCTAAAAACACATTCCTCCTCATCCTCAGGCATCACGTATTTAACCATTTTCCTACTAACTCCTTAGCATATAGTTAATAAGGTTTTCCTTTCTCAAACTCCCATCCCTTGACTTGTGGTGTCTTCCCAGATTCTCTTTAGCCACTTCTGTTTCTCCTTTGTGGAATCCTTCTCCTCGGCCTACCCCTTAAATGTTGGTGTCCCACACAATTTCATCCTTCATTTTCTCTCTTCACCCTGGATGACTCCAATAACAACACTATATCCTGATAAATGATAATCACCAAGTTTTGTTAATTCTCCCTTTTAAATAACTTGAACCTACCAGCTTCTATCAGTCATTTCCATCTAGTTCAAACCATCATTATCACCAACCTAGATTCCTAACTCATCTCTGGACTCCACTTCTGCCCCCTTCCAAAGCAGTCTCCACATCAGCAGTCAGAATGATCTTTTAAAAACAGAAACCTAATCTCATAGCACCCTGCTTAAAATGCTTCAGTAGCTTTCTGTTGTTTTAGAACAAATTCCAAAATGTTTTCCTACCTATAAGGTCCTATATAATCTGGCCTGTGCCAACTTCTCCAGCTTTATTCCACACCACTCTTCCTCTGGTTCTCCATGCTCCAGCCACACTAGTCTTCTTGTTCTTCAAACATCTCAAGATTTCTCTTGCCTGGAGGCCTTGGCACATGCTGCTCACTTCGCCTGAAACAATTCCCTCTCCACCTCTTGGCAAACTCCTATTCACCCTGAACAAGACCCTCAAGTTGCTCGTTTTATACTATGGAAACACTGCTTCTGGAGCCGGGCAACACTGAAATCTAAGATAGAGAGTACATTAATAAAAGAATTTGCAATATTTCTGTTTAATGTCTGCGTCCCATGAGAATATAAACTGGACAGGAACAAGTCTTGTTCAGTGTTGGCCCCCCTGCACCAAGCAAAGTACCTTTTGGGCAGTAGATTCATTTGTTGAATGGTTCAATGACTCCCAAACCTCTATCTTGGTGTTCAAAACTCTTCTAAATTCTAAATCCATATAATCAACTACCATCTCCACCTGTATCTCCTATAATTTTCTCAGACTCAACATATTCAGGCCTTAACTAGTTTGTCAAATATTACCTCCTCTATATCTAGTTCCCCTGCTGTCTTCTCATTAATGGCACCCTGTCAATTCTGTTTCTCAAATCTGCTTAGATTAGTCCCCTCTTTTCCACCTATTTTGTCACAGCTGTAAGTTCAGTCCCTTACCAATTCTTATCTGAATTATTACATAGCTTAATACGGAGTCTCCACACATCCAGCATCAAACTCATCTGTCTTCTAACCTTAGGACCAACATAATGATTTTTTTTTTAAACTAAAACAAATTTGGTCCTATCATTCCCACACTTAGAATTCTTCAATGATCTTTTCCCTACATGTGAACTACTGCTGCTGCAATACTACTATACTATGGGCGGGTTGCTGAATACGATAAACTCCGTTATTGCTTGTGCATTTGTCTTTTCTAGTGCCTCTGTCAATATGCCCATCCTCTCTTACTCGTTTTGCTAACTTTTTAAGACTCAACTTAAAGGTATGTTGACCTTTTTCCTGACCACATCACCCCAGGCTGACTTGGGTGCCCTTCCTCTGTGTTTCCACAGTATCCTGGGTATCACAGCATTTATTACACAATGACATAACTTACCTGCCTCTCCATTTGATCCTAATTACACAGAAGTGCTACATGTTGTTTTATCTTTGTATTGCCAAAATCTATTAAATAGTAAGCCCCCAAAATAATTTGCAGCATGACTGTCAATGTAATGACATCACTGGTGACATGTTTGGTATAAATTTTGTAATTTTTATACAATTAAGGCAATATATACCTTGAACCTCACTAGAAGACTTTTCCATTTTAAAATCTCCTTTAATTGTTCTTTAAATACTATAGTCAAAGTTCCAAAATTGAAGAAAAACAGAAGAATATTTTCTGACTCTTCATAGCACCAGTAGGTAGACCATCTGCTATGGGTCTTTCACACTCCTCTCCATCTTCCTGGGTATGCGACAAATTCAAGATCTTGAGCATGCTCTAGCAGGGCCACTTCTCTGGGTTGTGTGTGTAGTAAGCAACCTTGAGGGATGAGGTAAAGAAAAGTCTTGCTCCTCCGCTGCAATCCACTATATGTACATTTATCTGACCATATTGTATCACTCCCATGGGACATGGAAGCAAGGAGAACTAAAACAAATATGCTAATGCTTATGCTGCTTGCTGTGCCAGGAGTAAATAGAGTCCTTTGTCTCTGACCTAGGAGTCTCATGTCTTCTACCAGCACCTATGAAACATTAATAGGCTACTAATAAGTAGAGTGAAAACAAATCCAAAACGTACCAATTTGCCTCTTGGCAATTTACAGACCCCTACAATCAAATATACATTTAAACCTGAATGATACTACCATTTCTTCTTCATGTTACACAAAATAATATATGAAAATCCAGGTTCCCCACAAAATTCAACTTACTGTACATTGCAAGATTTTCTACCAGCTTATTTTTACTGTTTCAATTATTTTTCCCCAAATAAACTTCATAATTCTACTTGTGTTTTCATTTTCCTCTTTTATTCTACATGTTCCCTAAAGCAGAAGAGTTTTCCAGTCTATGGTCTCTCTAAACATAAGTTATAAAACCCACAACCAAACAATTCACAAAGCCTGCTGAAAAGTTACCAGAACCAATTAATGGAACATACATGGTTGTCATCTTTCCACATAAAAGGTTGTCAGTAGATAGCTGAAGCATGTTGGTATCTCTTCTAATTTGAGTTCTAATCTTATAAGCCCCTGAGAATTCTTTGCATCACCCTCCGGATGGAAAGAGGTTTTTTTTCATCATTTATTTATAAGTATTCCTTTTTGATAATAGACCTTCCCACCTTCCCAGACATTAAGCAATTAACTATGAAATTATATTTCTGAAAAAGACAAGGAAAGGCGACAAGGGAAACTCATAGTGACATATTATCAACAAGGAAATTTTTTTTTAGGAATTTACATAAGAAAGGTTGGATGGAGGAAGAAACTATCAAGGCTTTTCATTGTGGCTATAATATAAATTATGTCCCACACACAGAGATAGAATTCAGAGGACTAACTGGAATGAGTAGATTCAAAGTGGCTGACTAGCAAAGAAAAACCCATACAAAGCTGAGAAATATAAAAGGTAACAGTGATAAGGAAAAAACAACAAATCCAGAGACATTAATTAGCTTTGAAAACAGGCAAAGTAGGCTAGCTAGCTCACAAAAGAGGTCATCCAGCAACTACCAATAAGCCTTCTACTGGAAGCAGAGCTCATACTGGTGGCAAACTTAAGTAAAAAAATTCCCCACATGCAAAGGAAGCAACTGAGACTTGAGATCAGGAAACTGGTGGAGGCTGAGGGTTTCACCAGCTTCACCCAGCAAGCTCTCACTGACGTTTACAGTAGTTTTATATGTTAACACAACTATCTCAAGAATATAAATTTTACATTTCAGATATTCCCAGGAGTGCCACACATGAAAAAATATGTCAACTTGTCAATATTCAATCTTCCCTAAATCCTTAGGGGAATCTCTATAGAAGACCTTCACAAGGGTCTTCCTTAATAGGCAGCTACAAGTAATGCCATAGCAAATAGGGCTGTAGCTTCCTTAACACATAAAAACACTTGAGGCCACAGAAACTCTCATGTAAACTTCTAAGGCCATTTCTAATCTCCATTTTCTCCATTTTCCCTCAACTTTTTTAAAAACATGAATATATCTTTGACTCAATTATATAATATCATCCTTTATTGAGTAAATGTTTTTCTACTGAAGCATCCTTGTTTATACATTAGGATCCAGATGAGGTCACCACAGGTTTCAAAACAAAGTATGATAGTAACCTCCTGCTACAGAAATCCATAGGCTGTTTCCAGGTCATAAGCAGCAGCAATATGGGAAGTCTGCTCTGTGTCATCTTTAGCAGTAACCAGCTGCAGGTCACTAAGCATCCTTTCTCCAGGACTACAGCCGCCACTGCTCCTCCTTGCCCCCACAGTAACTCCCTACCTCATCCTCCAAGAGTTAAAACCAATCTCAAGGGAGAAGGGGGCAGATTACTATCTTCATCCAACAAACTCTGTTACTTTTTTCTCAAAAGAAATGCCTTTCATAGACTTCTCAGTATCCACAACGAGGGGAGGTGAAGGAAAAAGGTGTAGAACATGGCTTACTGCAAAAACAATGGAACCACCATAGGAGCCCAACTTATTTCTACCCATTTTGATTAGAAGCTAGAATTGAGAGGTAGTCAAGGAGACCCCAGAAGAGAGCTGGGCCCATGTTTTAAAATGTACCCAGGATTTGTTTTCATTAGGTATAGTGAGAGAGACTTGGAAAGAAGAGTTTATTATTATTATTATTCATAATTCATAATTCCCAGGAGGAGAGGACAAGCCACTTCATACAAGGCCACATGGGAAAGCACCAGTTTGGTCTGCACAAAAGGAATGAGGGGGAAACATGGGCACAGCCTTTAATGTCATTTTCTCAGGAAAGGCAAGGAAGGATAGGGTAACTAGTTCCGGATTAGCTAGTTTGAATAATCTCAGCAGGTTCTAGGGTGTAGAACTGCCCCTTAGTTGACTGCTAGTTGCCCTGAGGTGTTGCTAGGGCAGGTGGCTCAGCCTGAGAGAAAGCAACAAAGGTGGCGTGTAGTGGCCCAGGACTCCTCGGTTTGCATATAAAAGGCAAACACCCGGGGGAGTGCTATCTATAGGAATCCCAACTATCTTTAGCAGTTAGCAAACCCTAACCCATCGCCAGCCTGCAAGATCCCAAGTTGCTAAAGCATCATAAAATACAGAAAATAAAATATCTATAGATATACATATAGATATGGTTAACAGCCCGGAATGTACTGCTGAGGTCAGAGTTCATCTAGATTGCATTTTTTAAATAAATGCCTGGTCTAAGCTCCAGAATTTCCTTGAACTAATGCACTTCTTCCTTGAAGCACCCCCAACCCATCTCTCCCTTATGTCACCACTAGCATGCACTGATGGAAAATATATCAAAGTAGTTACTCCAAATAGTCTTCCCTTGTTTCAAACTGATTGTTTACATCACAATCTGAAATGTGTATTACAATCCATCAAAATGATGGCATGGTCTTTGCTACAACTTGTGAAGAAGTCATACTATTGTTGTTAGAATCATTCAGAACACTAAAGTTTCATGTACTAAAAAAGCATACATAGTAAGCTTTTTGATCTAGACCTTTAGCTACTGTTGAGATGTTTGCATAAAATTTCAACAAAAGGAACACAAAAATAATACCTCAGGATTTCAAAGACACCACTAATGTTTATCATCTTCTAGAAAAAAAGGCAAGAAAGTTGACTAGATAAATATCAAGACATCTCCCCCTCTCCTCTGCTGCTAAGCTTCTGAACAAGATTTTTGTCTTACTTTAAAAAGCCATCAGTCATGCACTGTAAGAATTCATAATTTGGCTTTAACCATTGTTCAGTACAGATGTTTAACCATAGGAAAACTTCAATCTTTATACTGATTTAACTGGTTAGATGCATTTTGCTATTGAACTGTGATTTCACTGTTGAACACACTGCCTGATTATTCAACATAAAAGTAAAACTAGATCTGCTTACAACACATACACAAGTAACATTAATTACCAGGGATTTTCTTTTTGCTATGTTTTTTTTCACAATCACAGACATGCTTGCTAGGTAATATAATCATCATGAAAAAAAATTATTAGGTAGAATACTAGTTTAGAAATAAAACTAAGTGGGGAAAAAAAGCAACTAATCCAGTTTGGATGGGTACCATAAGAAAATAATGTGACTCCTACTTGATGGGATGGTTAGTCACAGCAACCAGCAACAGAACACGACGATCCAATCCCTACACTTCATCATAAATCAGCTATTTAATCCTTCTAACAGCCTTGAGAATCCCAGTATCTAAAAAACATTTCCAAATATCTTTCTTAAGTTCTGGAGAACTCAGACAACTCAGACAAGCAAACAATGGAACTCTCTAATAGAGTGCAAGATCACAGATATGACATTTTGGTTTCCTAAACCAGTTCATCAATATCATCATAAGGGATCAAATACCTTAGTAAAACTTAAAATGAAAAATTGCCAAGATTCACTGATGAAAACTGGACAGTTGTTCCAACAAAATTGGACTCTATGCCCACAGATATCACTTCCTTTTTTAGGGTTTTTATATATTCCCTGCTGCTCTACCCCTACATTGATCCATCAGGGCATACTGATCCTTATTTACATTTATGGTCTGGGGCACCTGGGTAGGCCAATCGATTAAGCCTCTGACTCTTGATTTCAGCTTAGGTCATGATCTCACAGTTTGTGAGATCAAGCCCTGCTTTGGACTCTCTCTCCCTCTCTGCTCCTCCCTGTTCCTTCTCTCTTGCTCTCTCAAAATAAATAAATAAACTTTTAATTAATTAATTAACTATGGTCTCAACACACACACCCACAAAATACCTCCCTTTCTTCAGTTATCAGCATAGCTGACACATTCAAGTATTCATCCAACAAATATTTACTGCACAAATACTAAATGCCAAGTACTATATTATTCATTGGAATTTTCAAAAAGACTTTACCAGGTATCAATAGAAAATAAAAGGGAAATAAACAACAAAAAATATATAAAATATCCTTGCTTACATTCTAATTAAGCATTAGGATCTTACTAGAGCTAGCAAATATCCATGACATGAAGGTCTTGTCAGAAATATTGCTAAGATAAATATATTACAGCACGCCAAATCTGTAATTTAACTATACAGGTACATTGTGAGAGTCCCATGCTTTCCAGCTGAAGGTCATTTTCTTCCTCTTCTCTGTATGGTTTCATTCTCTTCACATCAAAGCCAAGAGCATAATTCTAATACTTCCACTTAATTCTCATTTCCAAACTAGAAAACCTACCTTTCTCCTATTTAGTAACTATAACACTCTTTCACAAGAATGCAACACACTGCTGAAGAGAGGCAGTGGAGAAATGAGGAAAAGGGAGGCTGGAGGGTGGAACCAATGGGCTTTTATCAGCCAGTGGTGAACCTTTTAAAACACTAAAACTTGGAACAGCCTTAACAATAACTGCAGTAATGAGGCAGAGTCTGTGTATTATTCTTCAAGTAGTAATCATTTTAATTATAACCAGAAACACAGAGATAATAGCTAGCAAATGATATCCTAAGATTTCTGTAACATAGAAACAACTCTAGGCACTAGTTACATGACCTTGAGCAGGTATTTTCTTTCTTTAAACCTTTGTTTACTTATCATATGTTAGTAAGATGTACCTCACATGGCTGTTCTAAGTGTAAAGTATACCAGTGTAAGTGAAGGACCTGGTATGATGTGTGCTATGCGGTAGAAATACACAGTAGGTCTCTTCCCTTTAAGAAAGCATAAAAGTGCAAAATGGAAGAATGGACAAAAACTGTCACTCACCTACCTTCTCAAGTGCATACACAATTACAGTATCAAAAGTTTATTTACTTTTAAATGTTCAGCTCAAATGAATCCTTCCCCAGCATATCCAGCAAGTGTTTTCTTTCACCTTTGAAATCTCGTAACGCTTTGCTATTCCCTCTCTAATAGCATTGTGATTATATGGTTTTTTTAATCAAAAATTTTTTTTTATGTTCACTTGTTTCTGAGAGACAGAGACAGAACACAAGTGGAGGAGGGACAGAGAAAGAGGGAGACAGAATTTGAAGCAGGCTTCAAGCTCTGAGCTGTCAGCACACAGCCGGACACGGGGCTTGAACTCACAAACCATGAGATCATGACCTGAGCTGAAGTCAGAGCTTAATCGACTGAGCCAACCAGGCACCCCAACATTGTGGTTATTTGTACACAAATTTTAAGTCCTCTATGTGAAAAATCAACTTAAAAATCAGAAACCCTTTATTACTTTTGCTAAATTAGGAAGTTTTTAAAAATAAACTAAAACAAATCTCTTTTAACATTCACTCATTTAGAAAAAAAAGAACTATCCTGAATAACGGAAAGAAGGTTCTATATGAGTTACAAATGAATAGTTAGCACCTTGTCTGAGATTACATTACTCCTACCCAAATTGTTACACACTGTTACTAAGAGTTATATGTAACTGTGTGTGTGTGTGTGTGTGTGTGTGTGTGTGTGTGTTTGTGTGTGTGTGTACATAAATTTGTCCTTTAAGAAGGTTCTCAGTTTCCTGGAAGAGGAAAGATTCATAATGACCAGTTAATAGAAGGCTATCAATATGGTTGATTACTGTTGGTAGTAGAATATAAAGGTTCATTTCCTTCAACCCCATTCTTCTTCAACTTATGGTCTCCATAAAAATATAGAGTGCTTTTATTCTATGTTCAGGCTGTGAGTATATCCAATTGTATGTATACAAAATACAGGTAAGTCAAAGTAAAAGTCTGACTCTGAAAACTGAAGGAATGAATAGCTTTAGATGCCCTTGTTTTCCAAATGGAAACCTGTACCCAAGAACAGGTATTATTTTTACTTTAACTAGTTTTTATTGAAACTAACATCTATTTCCCTGACATGTTAAATACAACATCAAGAGGGGCGCCTGGATGGCTCACTCAGTATAGCATGTGACTCTTGATCTCGGGGTTGTAAGTTTAGGCCTCACGTTGGCTGTAGATATTACTTAAAAAGAAAATAAAATATTAAAAAAAATTATATATATATGTGTGCGTGTATATGTATATTTATATATATATGTGTATACATATAAATACGCTCCCCCCCCCCACACACACACACGATCACCATGATTTATGAGCATCTATTATAAAGCTACATCTCACAGAAACCTGCTACAGATGCTATACCCCAGAGAGTTAAGTATTCCACACAGACTGTTGAACTGGATGCGGTATATGAGTCATTAGCATGGCATAGATAAGGCACAATATTGAGGAGCATTACAGGTGGCTGTTTGTCCTCTGGTCTTACCACATTCATCTTCCCAGAGCCAAGGAAGGGTTATATATTTCTCCAACTCACTTTTCTTTCTCTATCTTTTCTGTTTCTCTGCTAAGAGTGCTACTTGCTGCCACTACCACAATTTCTATCACTGCTAATCCAAACACTTATCTCTGCTGCTTTCTTCCCTCCTATGCTGTCTACAATCAACTGCCCATCTGTAAGAATGCAAAAACTAGTCACTAAAAAACATAGTATACAAAGTACTATGAAAGTATACATTTATCTCAAAAAGCAACACTTACTTATAAAACATTCCAAGTAAATTTTAGAATAAATATGCTGAGGTCTTCAAATATCTTACTGAAATTTTTATTACAGTTGCATTTGAGTTTATAGATTAATCTGGGGGAAATGACATCTTTGTTACATTAAGTCATCCCATGGTATTTCTCTCCTATTAGTTATGTCTTCTTTTATATCCTTTAATAGAGCTTTAAAATTCCTCTATAATAGTCTCATGCAATTTTTTTCAGTTTAGTTATTTGATTGTATTGGTTGCTATTGTTGTATACATTGCTAGGTCAATTGCTCCACTAGACTTTAGGACATAGTGCAAAGAGCCACTGTCATAAAAACATTGTGATACTAGACAGAAACAGACAAATGATCAATGAAATGTGAGAAAGAACTCATATATGGTAAGGGTGTACTACAAGTAAATAGGAGAAGTACAAAGTGCTTGTATTCTACAGGAAGAAAAATAAAATCAAACACGACACTTTACATGTTTACTTTTACACAAAAATAAACTCCTTAGGGATTAGAGACTCAAATGTAAAATACAACAAACATAAAATACAAATAATATAAAATATAACTGTAAAGCAAATAGAAGAAAACATAGGGGAATGTGTGATATCAGGATAGAAAAGGATTTCTTCAGACCACAACAACACGAATCACAATGTATTGATTTTCGTGTTGTGATAAGACAATTTAACCACTTGAAAGTTAAGGATTCCTGGGGTGCCTGGGTAGCTCAGTCAGTTAAGTGTCCAACTTTGGCTCAGGTCATGATCTCACACTTCAGGGGTTTGAGCCCTGCATTGGGTTCTGCCCTGATAGAATGGACCCTGCTTGGGATTCTCCCTCTGTCCTTCCCCCACTTGCATTTTCTCTCTCTCAAAAATAAATAAACTTCAAAAAAAAAAAAAAAAGAGAGAAAATTAAGGATTCCTTATCAAAGGAGGACACCACAGACAAAATTAACAGACTATATTACAGTGTCTAAAATCAACAAGGTTAGTGTCTAGAATATTCAAGGAAATCCTGCTGAGTAGGGAAAATGGTAAAGGATATGAACAGTGAATTCACATTTATTCACCCCGCAAATATTTATTGAGCATCTACATTTTAAGGGCAAGAGTCACAGGTATATAAAACATAGATAAGATCCCATCCTTCAAAGGAAGGCACTTGAGCACTGGATTACCTATAGAAATATACATAATAAGATTAATATACGATGTTTTTTATGATAAACAGTATAAAGAAAGATAAAGCAAAACAAAGATAGAAGATGATGAAGAGTACTCCTTTAAATAAGATGGTCAAGGATACAATATTTAAGCAGAAATCCAAATAAAGTGGGTGAACAAAGTGAATAAGAAAAAAGTTTGGGAGTACCTGGGTGGCTCAGTCTTATTAGGGGTCCGACTCTTGATTTTGGCTCAAATCATGATCTCAGAGTCGTGAGATCGAGCCCCACATCAGCACGACTCGGCTCCTGCTGAGCATGGGCCTTCTTAAGATTCTCTCTCTCACTTTCCCTCTATCCTTGCCCCGCCTCTTGCTCGCTCTTTCTCTCAAAAAAACAAAAACAAAACAAAAAACAAAAAAAAACAAAACAAAAAACCAAACCCCAAATAAATGAAAAAGTAAGTAATGACATACCACTTTATAAATATCAGACCAGCAAAAGTATAATGTGAGATAATATCAAGTATCAGTGGAAGTAGAGGGAAAGGGGAACTCTCATGTATTGTTAGTGAAAATGTAAAGTGCTACAGCCATTCTGGAAAGCAAGCTGACAGCACTTAGTGAAATGAAGTATGTTCTACCCTGTGATCCAGAGATCTTTCTCTAGAAAATCAGAGTTCTCCAAGAAGTTCTTGTATGAAAGAAGACTTGTATGAAAATGGAAATCATAGAGTTGTTTGTGGTATCAGGAAATTAAAGGCAGTCTAGGTTATCATCACCAGAGGAAGATATATATGGCAGATATATACTCTGAAATAGCTACAGCAGGCACAAGTTACGAAATATATACAGACTTAAACAGATATTTCTAAAGTATTGAACACTGAAATACAGAAAAAAATCTCTGATTTTCTTTGAAATAATATAGTATGTAGAGGTGAAGTTGTGGGGGTTGGGGAGGCAAAGGGAGGAGTAATTTGAAATATTTATTAAGCCAGATTAGCTATGAGTTGATAATTGCTAATGAAGGATGATGGATACATGGGAGTTATAGTACTTTCTGCACACTTGTATGAAGTTTTCCATCAAAAAGGCATTTTTAGAGGGTTAAGTGAAAATTGAAACAGATCTATACCAGAATATCACTAATATAAATTAAAAACACTTATGTGCACAAAACACCACATTTTTTTAAAGACACAGACATACCCAAAAACATTAGTATGGATGTCTACGGAGACAAAGAATGAGAATAGAAATTGTGGATATATGAGAATTTTTTTTCCTAAGGGGAGTGGGGGTAGGGGTATTACATTTTTTAATTTATTTTTTATTTTTTAGATGTTTTATTTTCAAGTAATCTCTATACCCAACACAGGGCTCGAACTCACAACCCTGAGATCAAGAGTTGCACACTCCACCAATCAAGCCAGCTAGGCAACCCAAATGCAAACTACTTTAAATAAAATAAAACAAAAGAAAGCCCTGTACTTGCCAAAGCTAATACTGTGCCATTATCTGAGAAATCTGATTAACTGCATTTGTTTCACCTGAGGTTTAAAAAGAAAACACCAGGGGCGCCTCAGTGGGCTGGACAACCGACTTTGGCTCTGGTCAGGATCTCATGGTTTGTGAGTTTGAGCTCCTTGATGGGCTCTGTGCTGACAGCTCAGAGCCTGGAGCCTGCTTTAATTCTGTCTCAGGCTCTCTTCTGCCCCTCCCCACTTCGTGCTAGCGCATGTGTCCAAGCTCGCTCGTGCTCTCTCTCTCTCTCCTTCAAAAATAAACAAACATTGAAAAGAAAAAAGAAAAGAAAACACTAAACAAATACAAATCTGAACTGAGAGAAGGGAGTAATTCTTCCCCATACCTAGGACCCAAAAGGCAAAAGCAAAAGGCAAAAGGTTCAATTCCCATTTCACAGAGGACAAACAGAAGGACAGTGAGTGAAATAACATTGTAAGCTCATAAAATAGCAAGTAGGAAAGGTGCAATTCAAGCCCAGGACCAGAAGTGCCACTCTTCAGTCACTGTGCATCCAATGCTGCACTATTCTAATTTAAAACCTGCACACTACTAACAGATTGACCCTCCTAAAATATAACTTTATGCCACAATGCCACTGTTACTGGCATCTCCCCCCAAATTAAATTCTGTATAGATTATATACTATCCCCAATGATCCTCACCCACTTTTTCAATATCCTACTTTTCTCCAACCTAAGTCCTCTCTTCTAGCCACACTAGTCCTCCTTACTTCTTTCAAAATACCACAATACCTCCAAGCCCCTAAGAACTTTGTCCAAACTGAATACCTCTACTCTCCTCTATACGTATTTGTATCCCATATATCCTAAAAGTTCTGGCACTGAGAACACTTTCGCAACACTAATTGAGTGACTAAAGTCCCACAATTACTCCAAGAAGCTTCCCTGATGACTTCGGCAAACACCTTTCCCTTCTTTAATATCTTTTGCACTTACTCTCTGCACCATTCAATTAACACCTATTACAGTAACACCTCATTTATCCAGCATCATTGGGAAAAGAAAGCGTTCATCAGAAGCAAATTTTCCAGACAACTTAATCATTAATTTAGGAAGCAGCAAAGTTGAGTAGTGTTGACTTTAGTTATAGATAGATGTAGGTTCAAATCTCAGTTCTGCCACTTACTATTTAAGTGGCTTTGGGTAAGTGTCAACACTGTTTCATCACCTATAAACAGGGGATATACTAACTTCACAAAATTGTTGTGGATTATTAAAGAAATCACACGAAAAAATCTGGTACAACCTTCTTTAAATAATGGCTACAAATTAACTCCAACTGCTATTGTGCACTAAAACAAAATAAATTCATCAAATATGTATACTTTGAGATTTTTATTAGAGGACAGTGAATGTAAATAAACCACCACTTAGAAACTCATTCATTTAACATTCATTCATCCAATATTTATCAATTCAGTAGAGGTACAGGATACAAAATCAATGTATAAAAATAATTTCTATACACTAACGATGAACTGTTAGAGAAACTTTTAAAAGTAATCCCACTTAGGGGTGACTGGCTGGCTCAGGTAGCAGAGAGTGTGACTTTTGATACCAGGGCTGTAAGTTCCAGCCCCACATTGGGTGTAGAAATTACTTAAAATCTTAAAAATAAATAAAAGTAATAATAATAGAATACCATCAAAAAGAATAAAATACACATGACCAAATTTAACCAAGAAGGTGAAAGATCTCTACAATGAAAACTATCACACATCACTCAAAAAACTGGTCACAAATAAATGCAAAGATATTCCATGTCCATGGATTGGATGAATCAATATTGCTAAACTGTCCAACCTACCCAAAGTGATCTAAGATTTTATGCAATCCAGGGGTGCCTGGGTGGCTCAGTTGGTTAAGCATCCAACTTCAGCTGAGGTCATGATCTCACAGTTTGTGAGTTCTAGCCCCACGTTGGGCTCTGTGCTGACAGCTCAGAGCCTGGAGCCTGCTTCGGATTCTGTGTCTCCCTCTCTCTCTGCCCCTACCCTGCTCACACTCTGTCTCTCTCTATCAAAAATGAATCAACATTTAAAAAAATTTAAGATTTTATGCAATCCCTATCAAAACTCAAATGATATTTTTCACAAAAATAGAAAAAAATAATCCTAAAATTTGTATGGAACCACAAAAGACCCTGAATAACCAAGGAATGCTAGGAAAGGAAGCATCATGCTTGCTGATTTCAAATTATATTATAAAACTATAGTAATCAAAACAGTATGGTATGGGAATAAAAACATATATATCAATGGAAGAGACTAGAGACACTAGAAATAAAGTCATGTACATATGGTCAATTAATTTACAACCAAGAAACCAAGATATAGAAGGGAAAAGGATAGTCTCTTCAATCAATGTTGCTGGGAAATCTAGATAGCCATATAAAGGAATGAAACTGGACCCTTATCTTACACCATACACAAAAAAATCAACTCAAAATGCATTAAAGACTTGAATTTAAGACCTGAAATCATAAAACTTCTAAAAGAAAACACAGTGGGTAAGCTCCTTGACAGCGGTCTTGGAAGTAACTTTTTTGGATATGACACTAAAAGCAAAGGCAACAAAAGCAAAAACAAGCAAGTGGGACTACATCAAGCTAAAAAAAACTTCTGCAGAGTAAAGGAAACAATCAACAGAGTGAAAAGGCAACCTACAAAATGGTAGAAAATATTTGCGAGTCATATCCCTGATAAGGGATTAACTACTAAAATATGTAAGAAAATCCTAAAATTCAATAGCAAAAAAACCCCCAAGTAAACCAATTGAAAAATGGGGAAAGGACTGAAACAGACATTTCTCCCAAGAAGATATACAAATGATCAAGGGATATATGAAAAGGAATCCTAATCCTCAAAGAAATACAAATCAAAACTACAATGAGATATCACCACACACCTGTTAAAATAGTTATCAAAAAGACAAGAGATAAAATGTGTTGGTGAGGATGTACTATTGGTGGAAATATAAATTCACGCAGGTACTAAAAAAAAAAAAAAAAAAAAAAAAAAAACCAGAATGGAGGTTTTCAAAAAATTTAAAAACAGATTGAATTTTGACCCTTTTAATAAATGTATACCCTAAAAAAATTAAAAATAGAACTATCATATGATCCAGCAATCCCACTTCTGAAGATATACCTGAAGAAAATAAAAAGAGGATCTTTATTTTTTATTTTTTTAAATCTTTTTAAAAATGTGTGTTTATTTTTGAGAGAGGGAGAAAGCACGCATTAGCACAGGAGGGGGGTGGGGTGCAGAGATTGAGCGAGACAGAGGATCCTCAGCGGGCTCTGTACTGACTGACAGCAGTGAGCCTGATGCAGGCTCAAATTCATGAATGGCAATATCTTGACCTGAGCCAAAGTCAGACGCTTAACTGACAGAACCACCCAGGCACCCCCCCTTTTTTAAGATTTTACTGTTAAATATTCTCTACACCCAACATGGAGCTCAAATTTATAATCCCAAAATCAAGAATCACATGCTCTATCAACTGAGCCAGTGAGGTGTCCCCAAAACAGGATCTTTAAGAGATCATCTGCACTCCCATATTCATGCAGCACTAACCACAATCACCAAGATACTGAAACAACCTAAGTGTCTGTCAATAGATAAATGGATAAAGATCTATATACAATGGAATATTATTCAGCCATGAGAAAGGACATTCCACAGTTTACAACAACATGAACAGACACTGTAGACATCATGCTAAGTGAAGGAGGACAGAGAAAAACAAATGTTGTATGATCTCACATGTAGAATCAAAACAAAAATAAAAACAAAAACAAACTCATAGGCACAGATAACAGATTGGCAGTTGTCAAAGGTGGAGGTTGGACTAAATGGGTGAAGGTGCTCAAAAGTTACAAATTTCCAATTGTAAGATGAAAATGTTAGGAGGGGTTAAGATGGCAGAGAAGTGGGGGATGTGGGGGACTGGGCTTTCCTCATCCCTCAAACACAGCTATATTGAGGTCAGATCACTTGGAATACCCAGGAAATCGATCTGTGAAATGGAGAAAGGATCTCCACTGTTGGAGGGAGACAGCATGGCAGGTGTACAGTGTGTGGATGTGAGTTGGGGGAAAGGGAAACGGTGGTGCCACAGACAGGAGGGAACTCTTTTCATGGAGAAACAAAAGGGAGAGAAAGCAGAGGTTGAGAAAGTGTGGCATCCAGTTCACACAAGAGGAAATCTCTAGTGACCATGGAATTGGGAACAGGAGGTTGAGTGCCACAGGGGTCTTTGTGTTGCAAAGAGCATTTGGAGCACAAACTCTGAGGTTTTAGAAGTGAGCAACTTTCTCTGGAGGGGAGCTGTGGTGCCTGGTCCCTGGGGTACAATCAGAGAGAGGCTTCCCCCTTCCTGGAGTACTTTTAGAAAAGGGTATATTGCCTCCCTAATAAAAGACCCTGCAGGCACCAAAGGCCTTTCATCAATAGGGGACAGAGGCACACCCAGAAGGAATTTAACTTTCCTGCCTTTAGCGGTGCTACACTATTGATTCTGCAAACTATACAGGCATGGGACTGTTTTTCAGGTTCAGGGGGCTTCAGACAGCGTGGAGAGATTCTACTACAGTGGAGGGGGGCAGATCTATGCAGGGGCAGGTCCTTTAAGACATCAGGTTTTGAATCCCAGCCGCGTGCCAAAGAAAAAAGCAGAAGAGTTGTGGCACTGGGCAAGCTGTCTTTGCCATTCTGTGACGGCTGCTAGAACAGTGAGAGCTGTGAGATCAACTGTCCAGGGATGAGAGATTGGGGTGGCACCATTTCCCCCCAAGACAAATACAGTATAACTTCAGAGAGCAACACAATGGCCCCCAATGGAGGTGGGACCTGCATACACCAAACCACACACCCCCCACCTCCCCCATCAGCCCACCCTCCCCCACCATGTGCCTGGCAACTGCTTATTTACTGGGACAAGACTTACTCTGAGCCAACACAGCAGGTGTCTCCTCTAGAGGACTAGCACAGCCAGCACCCACCATGCACCAAGTGTACTGAAAATCGAGTGCTTCAAAATGATACCTGTAGTTCTGGTGAAAATAGGACAAGGGTTAATTCTTTTTTTTTTCCTATTTTTTCTTTCTTCTTACTTTTTTATTTTGGAATCAGGCTCATAGTTTCTTGTTTGTTTTTTTCATTTCCTTTTCTCTCTCTCTCTCTCTCTCTTTTTGGATCAGGCCTTTTTATTCTTTTCTTTCTCTTTCTTTTTTCCCCTTTTCTTTGGAAAAACCCTAAGTTCTTGATTCTCTGTTTGGTTTTTCTTACTGTTGTTCCCTTTCCTGTTCTCTTTTTTTGGGTTCTTTCCCCCCTTTTTCCAGGCTTACTTCAAAAAAACGAATCAAAGCACACCTAGTTTAAAGTGCAAACAGTCCCCACTGCAATCAAGGATGAGCTCTGCAGTAGACTGACTGGTGGGAAAGAGCAGTGAAAACACAACAGCAGAGTGCACACAGCATATACCAGAAACACTTCCTGAAGGGCCAGGCCCCGGACAGTGTATGACTCTCAGAAGTACACTCAGGTGCAGGGAACATAACAAGCTTTTAAAACATGTAAAAGACAGAAACTTAACCAAAAGGACCAGACAGAGGAATTCAATCCAAAAGAAAGGTCAAGAAGAAATCACAGCCAGGGACCTGCTCAACACAGATATAAGCAAAATATTTGAACAAGAATTTAGAACAACAGTAATATGACTAATAGCTGGGCTTGAAAAACGCACAGAAGACATCAGACAACCCTTGCTACAGAGATCAAAGACCTAAAAACTGTCAGGCTGAAATAAAAAAATGCTACAAGTGAGAGGCAATACTGACTAGATACAGTCACAACAAGGGTTGAAGAAGCAGAGGAAAAAAAAGTGATACAGAAGATAACATCATGGAAAATAATGAAGCTGAAAAGAAGAGGGGAACGAAATTATTAGATCACAAGGGGGAGACTTAGAGAACTTAGTGATTCCATAAACAAAACAATATCCATATCATAGAAGTCCCAGAAGAAGAGTGGGAAAAAGGGACAGAAAGTTTATTTGAACAAATTATAGCTGACAACTTCCCTAATCTGGGGAAGGAAACAGACATCCAAGTCCCAGAGGCACAGAGAACTCCCCTCAAAATCAACAAAAACAAGTCAGCACCATGACATATCATAATGAAACCTGCAAAATACAAAGAAAGAATTAAGAAAACAGCCAGAGACAAAAGGCCCTTAACCTACAAGAATAGACATATAGGGTTAGCAGTAGACCCGTCCACTGAAACTTGGCAGGCCAGAAGGAAGTGGTAGAAAATATTCAATGTGCTGAATGAGAAAAAATATGCAGTCAAGAATTCTTTATTCAACAAGCCTGTCATTCAGAATAGATGGAGTTTCCCAGACAAACAAAAGCTAAAGGAGTCCATGACCATTAATCCAGCCCTGCAAGAAATTTTAAGGGGGACTCTGTGAGTGGAGAAAAATAAAAAGAAGACCAAAGCAACAAAAACTACAAAGAATTAGAGAACATTACCAGAAACAAGAGCTCTACAGGTAAGAATGGTAAATTCATCTTTCAACAATATTTCTTTTTTTTTTAAGCCTAGTATTTTTATTTAATACATTCTAATCAAATAGTAACAGCAGTAAATAAACACTTTGAAAAACAGGCAGGTATCCCCCTATCTCTGGAAGAAAATTAAGTCGAAGTATTCTACCTGGTCACACAATTCAAGGACAACTTGGAAATTTCTAAAGCCATTTCCCAAAAGTCAATGGCAACAGGTTGGGATACAGCTACTTCAAAGGATAAAATGCCTGTATCTACATGGTTTTATTAACAGGGATTGAGTTGCATCTGTAGAGCACAACCTTCTTGTCTTTAGCCTTAAAGGAAAAAACAAAGTCTTTTCCATTTGTACCAGTTTGAAATATTTCTGAAATAAGGCTCCCTTAAAATGGATTACTAAGGTACTCATGAGAGAGTTCATATATGTAGTAAAAAGTCAAATTCAGGATTTCGTGGTCACTTTTTTGGCTGATTTGGTTAATTGCATAAAAAGAAGGATAAATACTCACAAGCAGTATCTGTTTAACAAAACACCTAGGTACATCCAGAATGCAAAAACAGAAAATGTCCTCAAGTAGACTCTGATCACCAGGCATGTGAAATTAAAGCTAAGCCTGCATCAGTTTGTTGCTTCTATTTCTTCAGTGGTCCTGCGTGGAGTTCTCTCTCTACTACCAGGGCCTGGGCCTTCCACCTAACAAACAGAAACCTGGGGAAGGCAAGGCATTCTGATAAAATGTTCCTTCAGCCTCCACTCGCGGCATTTTGCTTTCAACTTAAAAGGATCTGCTGGTCTTGGTCAGCCTTAGGAAGGGAAGCATCACTCAGGTGAAAACATTTGGGGAAACTTTAAATACCTAGCTACCTCCTCACACATTTAAATTACATGCACTTCAGCTGTTTTTAGAATTCCGAATAGTTAGCCAGAGTAGTGACTCAAGTGTTGGTTATTTTTTATTTTATTTACTTTTTTAACATAGCTGCATTCGGAGATACTTTATAGGAGGCATGTTTAGAAAAAGAGAAACACTTATACCTGGAATTTATATTCTTCCAAGTAATCTTTTAGTCTTGTTGGTAAAGGCAGTCCCCAGATGATACTGGTGCATCTCCATAACGGAGAGTCTACAGAGATGCTGCAGAGGCAGGGCTGATGTGTAGAGCGGTTTGGTCAGATAAAAGTGAACGGTGTCGTTCGAGGGCGCTTCTGGACCTGTCCACTTATCCTTGCACATCTGAACATAGTAGTCGGTCAGATTAACCACAGTGTCAAACTGTTTAAACTTGGACTTGAGACATACGATATACAGTCCAACCTGAATTTCCCATCTTGGTATTCGATTTGCAGATTAGTTGGTCCAGCCGATCTTTTAACAGATATTTTTAGTAGGTGGTCTGAATGAGAGCTATCTCTAATCAAGAAAGTTCTTTCTGGTGCCTTTTTAAATTTCTCCTTGGCTTCATTAACAGTCATACTTCCCCAGTACCAACCTGTTTGACTCAGTTCCTATAGAGCCTTCGCCAGACGTGCCGCCTCCGGGGACGGCTCTTCCGCGGACCCTGAGGTCCCACACTGGCTCTGCGTCCCTTCCACTCCATTCCCGGAGGACTCGAGGCACCGTAGGGTCATGGGAAAGGGGTCAGCGCAGCAAAAACAAGTAGCTTCCCATGCCGGGACCAGAGAGGGGCACGTGTCCTTCTTGGAAGTCAGTGAGAACCCCAAAACGAGTCTCTGGGGGGTATCCGAATTGGTGGAGGGGGAGGGGATGCGGAGCTTCTGGTTTTTCCTCCCCAGACCAAAGGTGGACGGCAGGCGCGGTCATGCACAGTTTGCCTGCTCTGACTGCTGAAGGGGTGCCCTTACCTATGCACTCAGGTGGTGCTGGACAGCCAACCTCGGTGCCTGCAGTCCCAAGAGCTCTCCTCTTGACGATTTCCCCTGCAGGGCTAGCGCCACAGGGAGGGAAAAACAGATCCCAAATTTCGATAACCATTTTTCTTTGAAATACTATTCTATTGCATCACTTCTCAAAAGCTTGAAAGGTCAATGGCCACTTTCAGTTGAAGCAGGGGCTCATCTTTCAACACTATTTCTGAATGTAAATGGACCAAATGCTCTAATCAAAAGACACAGGGTATCAGAATGGATTAAAAAACAAAATTCATCATGGATAAAGATGTGGTGTGTGTACACACACACACACACACACACACACACACACACACAATGGAGTATTACTCGGCAATCAAAAGGAATGACATCTTGCCATTTGCAACTACATGGATGGAACTAGAGGGTATTACGCTATGTGAAATTAGAGAAAGACAAATATCATATGACTTCACTCATATGAGGACTTTAAGACACAGAACAGATGATCATAAGGGAAGGGGAGCAAAAATAACATAAAAACAGGGAAGGGGACAAAACAGAAGAGATTCTTAAATATGGAGAACAGAGGGTTACTGGAGGGGTTATGGGAGGGGGTATGGGCTAAATGGGTAAGGGGCATTAAGAATCTACTCCTGAAATCATTGTTGCACTATATGCTAACTAATTTGGATGTAAACTAAAAAAATAAAATTTAAAAAGAAAAAAAAAAACAAACAAAACCCACAAAATTCATCTATATGCTGCCTACAAGAGCCTCATTTTATATCTAAAGACACCTGCAGATTGAAAATGAGGGGAGGGAGAACAATCTATCATGCTAATGGATGTCAAAAGAAAGCTGAAATAGCCATACTCATATCATACAGACTAGATTTTAAAACAGACTCTAATAAGAGAGGAAGAAGGGCATACATCATAATTAAGGGGTCTATCCATCAAGAAGAGCTAACAATTGTAAATATTTATGCCTCCAAATTGGAAACACCCAAATATATAAAAGAATTAAAAACAAACATAAAGAAACTCACTGAGGGGCAGCTGGGTAGCTCAGTTGGTTAAGTGTCGAACTTCAGGTTAGGTCATGATCTCATGGTTTGTGAGCTTGAGCCCCATGTTGGGCTCTGTGCAGACAGCTCAGAGCCTGCAGCCTACTTGAGATTCTCTGTCTCCCTATCCCTGCCCTCCCCTGCTCACCCTCTGTCTCTCTCTGTCTCTGTCTCTATCTCTCTCTCTCAAAAATAAACATGAAAGAAAGAAAGAAAGAAAGAAAGAAAGAAAGAAAGAAAGAAAGAAAGAAAGAAAGAAACTCACTGATAGTAATGCCATAACAGTAGGGGACATTAATACCCCACTTACAACAACAGATCATCTAAGCAGAATTTCCACAAGGAAACAATGGCTTTGAAAGACACACTGAATCAAGTGGACTTAAAAGATACATTCAGAACATTTCATCCTAAAGCAGAATATACATTCTTTTTGAGTGCACATGGAACAGTCTCCAGAACAGATCACATACTGGGTGACAAATTAGCCTTCAACAAGTACAAAAAGACAGATCCTACCATGCATATTTTCAGATCACAATGCTATGAAACTTAAAATCAATCACAAGAAAAAATTTGGAAAGCCCTCAAATACATGGAGGTTAAAGAACATCCTACTAAAGAATGAATGGGTTAACCAAGAAATTAAAGAAGAAATTAAAACAAAACAAAACATGGAAGCAAATGAAAATGAAAACAGTCCAAACCCTTTGGGATGCAGCAAAGGCAGTCCTAAGAGGAAAATGCATTGCAGTTGAGGCCCATCTCAAGAAGCAAGAAAGGTCCCAAATACAAAACCTAACCTTACACCTAAAGGAACTAGAAAAAGAACAGCAAGTAAAGCTAACACCAGCAGAAGAGAATAAAACAAAGATTAGAGCAGAAATAAATGACATGGAAACAACAACAAAAACAGTAGAACAGATCAATGAAACTAAATGCTGGTTCTTCAAAAGAATAAACAAAATTGATAATCCCCTAGCCAGACTTCTCAAAAAGAAAAGAGAAAGGACCCAAATAGATAGTCATGAATGAAGAAGAGAGATATCACAACCAACACCACAGAAATACAATCATAAAACAATACTATGAAAAATTATATGCCAACAAACTGGGCAATCAAGAATAAATGGACAAATTCCTAGAAACTCACACACTACCAAAACTGAAACAGGAAGAAATAGAAATTTTGAACAGACCTATAACCAGTAAAGAAATTGAATCAGTTATCAAAAATCTCCAAACAGATAAGAGTCCTGGACCAGATGGCTTCCCAGAGGCATTCTACCATTGATTTAAAGAAGAGTTAATACCTATTCTTCTCAAACTGTTGCAAAAATAGAAATGGAAGGAAAGCTTCTAAGCTCATTCTATGAAGTCAGCATCACCTTGATTCCAAAACCAAAGACCCCACTAAAAAGGAGAATTACAGGCCAATATCACTGATGAAACTGGATGCAAAATTTCTCAACAAGATACTAGCAAATTGAATCCCATAGTACGTTAAAAGAATTATTCACCGGGACCAAGTGGGATTTATTCCTGGGCTGCAGAGTTGGTTCAATATCCAAAAACCAATCAACGTGATACATCACATTAATAAAAGAAAGGATAAGAACCATATAATCCTCTCAACAGATGCAGAAAAAGCATTTGACAAAGTACGGCATCCTTTCTTGATAAAAACCCTCAAGATAGTGGGAACAGAAGGAACATATATCAACATCATAAAGTCCAGGTATGAAAGACCCATAGCTAATATCATCCTCAATGGGGAAAAATGAGAGCTTTGGCCCTAAGGTCAGGAACACGACAGGGATGTCCACTCTAAACACTGTTGTTCAAAATAGTACTGGAAGTCCTAGCCTCAGCAATCAGACAACAAAAAGAAATAAAAGACATAATTTGGCAAGGAAGAAGTCAAACTTTCACTCTTTGCAGGTGACACAATACTCGATGACGAGTAAGTCCCAAAAGACTCTACCAAAAATACATGGATTGGGGCGCCTGCTAAACTAAATACATGGATTGGGGCGCCTGGGTGGCTCAGTCGGTTAGGTGTCCGGCTTCAGCTCAGGTCATGATCTCGCAGTGTGTGAGTTCGAGCCCCGTGTCGGGCTCTGTGCTGACAGCTCAGAGCCTGGAGCCTGTTTCAGATTCTGTGTCTCCCTCTCTCTGACCCTCCCCCGTTCATGCTCTGTCTCTCTCTGTCTCAGAAATAAATAAACATTAAAAAAAAAATTAAAAAAAAAAACTAATACATGAATTTAGTAAAGTCATAGGATATAAAATCAACATACAGAAATTGGTTGCATTTCTATATATCAATAATTAAGCAGCAGAAAGAGAAATCAAGGAACTGATCCCATTTACAACTGCACCAAAAACCCTAAGTTAACTAGTAATAAACCTAACCAAAGAGGTAAAAGATCTGAAAACTGAAAACTATAGAAAGCTTATAAAAGAAATTGAAGAGGGGCACCTGGATGGCTCAATCGGTTAAGCATCTGACTTCGGCTCAAGTCATGATCTCATGGTTCGTGAGTTTGAGCCCCATCTTGGGCTCTGTGCTGACAGCTCAGAGCCTGGAGCCTGCTTCAGATTCTGTGTCTCCCTCTCTCTCTCTGCCCCTCCCCACTCGCACTGTCTGTCTGTCTGTCTCTCAAAAATAAATAAACATTAAAAAAAATTTTAAGAAACTACAGAAAACACAAAGAAAATGGAGAAACATTCCACGCTCATGAACTAGAAAATTAAATATTGTTCAAATGTCTATACTGCCCAAAGAAATCTGTACATTCAATGCAATTCCAATCAAAATAGCACCAGCATTCTTCACAGAGCCAGAATAAACCATCTAAAACTTATATGGAACCACAAAAGACCTCAAATATCCAAAGTAATGTTGAAAAGAAAACCAAGCTGGAGGCATCACAATTCTGGACTTCAAGCTGTATTACAAAGCTATAATCATCAAAACAGCATGGTACTGGTACAGAAACAGACACATAGATCAATGGAACAGAATACAGAACCCAGAAATGGACCCAGAACCTATATAGCAAACTAATCTTCCACAAAGCAGGAAAGAATATCCAATAGAAAAAAGACGGTCTCTTCAGCAAATGATGCTGGGAGAACTAGACAGCAACATGCAGAAGAATGAAACTGAACACTTTCTTACCACCATACACAGAAATAAACTCAAAACGGATGAAAGACCTAAATGTCAGACAAGAAATCATCTAAATCCCACAGGAGAAAACAGCCAGCAATCTCTTTGACCTCAGCCACAGCAACTTCTTACTAGGCATATCTCCAGAGGCAAGGGAAACAAAAGCAAAAATGAACTACTGGGACCTCATCAAAATGAAAAGCTTCTGCACAGTGAAGGAAACAATCAGTAAAACTAAAAGGCAACTGATGGAATGGGAGAAGATATTTGCAAATGGCATATCAGAAAAAGGGTTGGGATCCAAAATCTATGAAGAACTCAAACTCAACACCCAAAAAATAAATAATCCAGTGAAGAAATGGGCAGAAGACATGAATAGACACTTTTCCAAAGAAGACATCCAAATGGCTAAGAGACACATAAAAAGATGCTCAACACTCATCATCAGAGAAATACAAATCAAAATCACAATGAGATACCACCTTACACCTGTTAAAAGGGCTAAAATGAACAACTCAGGACACAAGAGATGTTGGTAAGGATGCAGAGAATGGAGAACACTTTTGCACTGTTGGTGGGAATGAAGACTGGTACAGCCACTTTGGAAAACAATATACTGGTCCCTCAAAAAATTAAAAATAGAACTACTCCATGATCCAGAAATTGCACTACTAGGTATTTATCCAAAGGATACAAAAATGCTGATTTAAAGTGGCACATGTTATAGCGGTGCTATCAACAATAGCCAAATTATGGAAAGAGCCCAAATGTCCATCAACAGATCAATGGTTAAAGAAGATGTGGTATGTGTGTGTGTGTGTATATATATGTATATTCCGTTGTGTGTATATATATATATATATATGTATATATGTACATACGTATATATGTACATATATATTGCATTGTGTGTGTGTGTGTATACATATATACATATATGGAATGTTACTTGGCAATCAAAAAATGAAATCTTGCTATTTGCAACAACATGGATGGAAGTAGAGTGTATTATGCTAAGTGAAGTCAGAGAAAGATAAATACATGATTTCACTCATAGGTGGAATTTAAGAAACACAACAGATGAACATAAGTGAAGGCAAAGGGAAAAAAAGATAAAAACAAGAGAGGGAGGCAAACCATAAAAGACTATTAAACGCAGAGAATAAACTAAGGGTTGCTGGGAGGGAGGTGGGCGGGGGTATGGGCTAAATGGGTGATGGGCATTAAGGAGTGCACTTGTTGAGATGAGCACTGGGTGTTATATAGAAGTTATGAATCACTGGGTTCTACTGATACCAATACTATACTGTATATTAACTAACTTCATTTAAATTTAAAAAAATGAGGGGCGCCTGGGTGGCGCAGTCGGTTAAGCGTCCGACTTCAGCCAGGTCACGATCTCGCGGTCCCGCAGTTCGAGCCCCGCGTCAGGCTCTGGTCTGATGGCTCAGAGCCTGGAGCCTGTTTCTGATTCTGTGTCTCCCTCTCTCTCTGCCCCTCCCCCGTTCATGCTCTGTCTCTCTCTGTCCCAAAAATAAATAAACGTTGGAAAAAAAAAAAAAAAATTTAAAAATAAAAAAAAAAAAATAAATTTAAAAAAATGAGTAAGTTATAGAAACTTGATGTACAACACAGTAATTATAGTTAATAATACTGTATTACACACTTGAAAGTTACTAGAGAGAAGATCTTAAATGTTCTCACAAAATGGTAATTATATGAAGTGATACAGGTATTAGCTAACACTATGGTGGTAATCATTTTGCAATATATGAGTATATAAAATCAGCATGTTGTACACTTTAAACTTTCATAATATTATATGTCAATTATATCTCCATAAAGCTGAGGAGAAAAACTATACTAATTATGCTGGGATAACAAGACATGTAAAAATAAACAGAGGGGCATCTAGGTGGCTCAGTCAGTTAAGCATCTGACTCCCGATTTCTGCTCAGGTCATGGTCCCAAGGTTTCATGAGTTCTAGTCCTATGTCAAGCTCTGTGTGCCAAGTGTGAAGAGCCTGCTTGGGATTCTCTGTCTCCCTCTCTCTCTGGCCCTTCCCCACTCATGCTCTCTCTCTCTCAAAATAAATAAAGTTTAAAAATAATAAATAAATACATACATACTTACCAAGGACCAACTATGTGCAAAGTGACTAAGGACTCAAGAGTAAATGAGATAAACATAGTCTCTGCATTCTTGGAGTTTGGAGTCTACTAATTATTAATTAATTTCACTCTGTCTTATAGGAGAGAGACTTAGGCAAGAATCAGATCATTCATGGTCCTACAGGCCACAATAAAAAGTTTGAGTTTAATCTAAATGTAATGAGGAGTGTGACATGACAAGATAGATGATTTAAATGCACCAAGTATATCAGGAATCACAGACTTTTTTTTATTATTTTGTAGAGTTAACATTGATTAATTAGACTTAGAGCTTCCATCCCAAAACAAAAGCAGCAGCAACAATGATACACAGCAATGATTTTCAAAGTTTTGTCAAAAGGAATAGCACTTTTGGGGCGCCTGGGTGGCGCAGTCGGTTAAGCGTCCGACTTCAGCCAGGTCACGATCTCGCGGTCCGTGAGTTCGAGCCCCGCGTCAGGCTCTGGGCTGATGGCTCAGAGCCTGGAGCCTGTTTCCGATTCTGTGTCTCCCTCTCTCTCTGCGCCTCCCCCGTTCATGCTCTGTCTCTCTCTGTCCCAAAAATAAATAAACGTTGAAAAAAAAAATTTAAAAAAAAAAAAAAAAGGAATAGCACTTTTCTTTTTTAATAAAACATTTTTTGGGACACCTGGGTGGCTCAGTCAGTTAAATGTCCGACTCTTCATTTCAGGAGTTCATGATCTCACAGTTCATGAGCTTGAGCCCCATGTCAGGCTCTGTGCTGACAGCAGGGACCTGCTTGGGATTCTCTCTCTCCCTTTCTCTGCCCTTACCCCATTTGCACATGTGCCCTCTCTCTCCGTCTCATTCTCTCTCTCAAAATAAATAAACATTAAAAAACCATTTGTTATGCCACATTAAATAGAAACATTAGTAATGGAGCCACTTTAAGATGGCCTGATTTCATACTGTCACCTCCTTCAGTTCTTTCAGGAAAAGAGTATGGAAACACAGCTACAGAATTAAGAACATTGGCCTAGAAATCAGAAGATTTGTCCTAGTCCTGACAATGACTTCACAGCAAAGTAACTTTGTGCAAGTCATTTGAAGTCTTCAGTCTCAACTTCTCCTTTATTAAAACAGAGATAAATCTGACATGCTTACCACACACAATAGTAGTGTGGATCAAAAGTGATAGTGTTGGGGGCATCTAGGTGGCTCAGTCAGTTGAGTGTCAGATTTCAGCTCAGGTCATGATCTCACGGTTCGTAAGTTCAAGTCCTGAATTGGGCTT
Organism: Prionailurus viverrinus; assembly: GCF_022837055.1. Classification (NCBI taxonomy): domain Eukaryota; kingdom Metazoa; phylum Chordata; class Mammalia; order Carnivora; family Felidae; genus Prionailurus; species Prionailurus viverrinus. The sequence goes on from NC_062561.1 coordinate 146,023,638, forward strand.
GTTGCTGTCAATGCAGAGCCTGCTTCAGATCCTCTGTTCCCCTGTCTTTCTGCCCCTCCCCTGCTCACATGTACCTGCTCTCTCTCTCCGTCTCTCTCAAAAATAAATAAAAGATTAGAAAAAAAGAAAAAAAGTGATAATGTTGAAGGGGGAGGGTTGTCACCAACCAGACTATCAACTGGAAATTACATATTTTATTGCTTATGAAATAAATTCTTTTTGCTTGATTGATGTCCAAATCATATTGAACAATTAAGGCCCCCAAGCATGAATTAAGTTTTGCAAAAGATCAAGGCAATTTATAAACTGGTAGATGTGGGGGTACCTGGCTGGCTCAGTTGGCAGAATATGCAACTCTTGATCTTGGGGTTGTGAGTTTGAACCCCACATTGGGTATAGAGATCACTTAATAAAATCTGAAAGAAAGAAAGAAAGAAAGAAAGAAAGAAAGAAAGAAAGAAAGAAAGAAAAGAAAGGAAATTGGTAGGTGTGGCATTAAACAGACACCATACATTTACTGAATCCTATGAGGTCCCATGCAATGTTATAACCAATTGCAAAGAATAACCAAATTTGGTTTTTAATGGAAAATGTTATTTATCTTTTAATTACTTAGTGAGTTACAAAAAGTCAATGAGTTAATAAAAGAGTAAATAATATACTCCCTTAGATTTCTCAATGCTTTCAACACATTAAACTTATTTACTTCCTATAAATCACTGAGTTAGGTTGTATTTGTCCTTAAATATTTCATCTGAACTATCCTAGCTTCAGATACGTTAGATTCTCTCTTTTTAAGAGGAGAAAGTAGGTGATGGGCATTGAGGAGGGCACCTGTTGGGATGACCACTGGGTGTTGTATGGAAACCAATCTGACAATAAATAATTCTTTAAAAAAAAAAGGAAAAAAGAAATACCTCAAAGATAGAAATTCTCAAGCAGACAATGCAAAATAACAAATCTCCAATGCAGTAGTTATAGAGACTGTGTGTGTGTGTGTGTGTGTGTGTGTATACATGCATATGAACACACACACACACACACACACACACACACACACACACACACACACACATATATGGCAAGTTGGATAGACCTATGGGGCTGGAGTTGTAGAAATGGGGCATGAAAGTAGATAAGAACAAATGAATGAGTGAATGAATGTGAATTAAATAGCAGAAAGGCCTGAGATGGACCAAAGATGATACTGTGCCACGAACTGAGGAATATTATTAACTTGGACCTCTACAATTATGGCCAAAATAAATAAATGCACAGTTACAGAGATAAATGCACCAAATCTTATAATTTAAAATATCAAATTCTAAATGAATGATTGGCTCAATATTATCAATCTTTCTTTTTAAAAGATTTTTTTAAAAAGGGTAATAGTTTTAGGGGCGCCTGGGTGGCGCAGTCGGTTAAGCGTCCGACTTCAGCCAGGTCACGATCTCGCGGTCCGTGAGTTCGAGCCCCGCGTCAGGCTCTGGGCTGATGGCTCAGAGCCTGGAGCCTGTTTCCGATTCTGTGTCTCCCTCTCTCTCTGCCCCTCCCCCATTCATGCTCTGTCTCTCTCTGTCCCAAAAATAAATAAACGTTAAAAAAAAAATTAAAAAAAAAAAAAAAGGGTAATAGTTTTAGAAAATATAGGTACATAAAATAAATGTTGATAGTCATGAGAGAGACACCAAAAAAAAAAAAAAAAAAAAAGACTGGCTTTTTCCATGGGTTGGTTGTTTTTTAGTTGAGTGAGATGTTGTATTTCTGTTCTGTCACATGAAAAGGCATCAAAATTAACTTGGCATCACCAAACTATACAACTCCTACCAAGTACACACTTTTCAGTGTATTTGAAAACAAATGCCTTACTCTCACTATTGAAAAACAGCCACAGAATAATTGTATATTTTTGAAAGAGAGAGAGAGAGAGAGAGAGAGAGAGAGAGAGCACACCAGTGCATGGGGGAGGAGCAGAGGGGGAGGGAGAGAGAAAATCTCAAACAGGCTCCACACTCAGTGCAGAGCCCAACTCAGGCTGGATCTCACAATAGTAAGATCATGACCTGAGCTTAAATCAAGAGTTGGTTACTTAAATGACTGAGCCACCCAAGCACCCCCAAATAATTGTATTTTAAGACATTTTACAGAGGTTTCTGGGTGGCTTAGTGGGTTAAGCAACCAACTCTTGGTTTTGGCTCGGGTCTTGATCTCAGGGGTTTGTGGGATCAAGCCTTCCCACCCTGCACTGACAGCTAGGAGCCTTCTGAAGATTCTCTCTCTCCCTCTCTGCCTCTCTCCCATATATGCATGCATTCTCTCTCTCTCAAAATAAATAAACTTAAAAAAAAAAGACATTTCACATAGTCAAAAACATGTAATTCTAAAAGTGAGCAAGCTTATTTGAATTTTATCTCTATTGAAAAGTGTACTTCTCATTCAGAGTGACAAACTGAAATACACTCATTCCGTGCTACCATAATTCTCATTTATATCTTATCTTTTAACTTTCTATCATTGACTAGATTTTTTAAAGAAAAACAATTTTCTGATAGTAAAGAAAAAAAAAACTAGGTTTTTTATAGCTCAGGCCAAAACTAGTAGAAACTCAGGTTACTCTTAAGCAATAAAATTTCAGTAGTTTCACTTTGGATGACAAACTAAAATAGTGAACATTTTACATCCTGTTATTCTTCACTGAAAATGTATTTAATAAACAAAAATGAAATCGCTTCTAAATAGTATTTTTGCATGTGGTAAAAAAAAAATACATAACATAAAATTTACATCTTAACCATCTTTAAGTGTACAGTAAGTAGTATTGAGTATATTCACATGGTTGTGAAACATCTCCAGAATTTTTTCATCTAGTAACACTGAAATTCTATATCCATTAAAAAACAAATGTTTGATGGAAAAAGTGTTCACATATATTCTATAAATACTGAAATGTATGACCTTAAGTTTCTAACTGCTTAATCCTCAGATTCTTTGTGGATAAAACAGTGTAACATCTACCTCATTCGGACTGCCAGATGATGATGAAGTCATTACTTTAATATCTTATTTTCCTTAGGTCATTCAAGTATGTTAATAGTTTATTAAGAAATTATACATTAACCCTTCATCTTTTTTAGATGACCAGATTTTAAAAGTAATGATTGATATTTTCATAGAGTATAATTATTGCCTTAAAGAAGTAATCACAACAGTCCAGGTGATTGCAAAGCCAAATGAATCTTTGGCAATATCCTATGGAAAAGTATCTTTACTTATGCCAAGCAAGGGTGAAAGATTTCCTGGCTGCCTTAATAAGCTTCAGGCAGTAATGCTTATCCATTTCAAGTGTTCCAGTAACCATTCCAGTAAAGAACTTTAAAAAATAGAAAGTCATCTACCTTATCCAAACACAGTTCAGTTAATGTGATTTTTTTCCATTTCCAGGTTTCAACACATCTATAGAAGAAACCATCATCCAAGTTAGAACATATCCTTTCCCCTTCCTTTAGAAACAATGAACCAGTTATTTGTAGGTAACTTGGGAAGGATAATATCCACGACTTTGCTTCTCTCCTCCCTGTTGGTTCTATGTAACTTGGGAAGATGATAAGATAAAACCCAAAACAGAATTTTCTTATATTACATTAATTTAAATAGAAAAATGAGAAGTTCTATCTTCAAGGATTTAAAACTGGTTCCAAAAGATCGTCTTTGAGGGGTGCTGGGTGAGCATCGGATTCTTGATTTCAAGGTCATGATCTCATGCTTCCTGGGTTCGAGACCGGAGTCAGGCTTGGGCTCTGCACTGATAGTACCAAGCCTGCTTGGGATTCTCTCTCCCTCTCTCACTGTCCCTCACTGGCTCACATTCAGCACCCCCAGCTTTCTACCCTCCTCCCCACAAGTAAATAAACTTAAAAAAATGGTCTTTGATTTGATCTTATGTCAAATCAAGATTATCTCTGATATCATTCACTTATGTGAATTAGAAAGTCTTAATAGTAATCCTTACAAAGCTACATCAAAAGTAGAAAAACATAATCAGAACCATAATATAAAATTATTTTAAACAAGAACATCCAAAAATCAATGATATATGATGTTAAACCATTTGGCTCTTCAATTTTTTCTTAATTCTTTTTTCTCAGTTTGTAAATATGAAAACATAGTTCTCTTTTTTCAAAATAAAGTGATAATCCATGACCCATAGTATGGATAAATACTATATAAACATGTATTAAAAATTACTGGCCTTTATGGAACAAAGTTATAATTTATATTCTGGAATTCAACACATGCAATAAATACTGATGCCAATGTACTCTGTAAGTTTACTCTTAGTATCTTGTAAATAATGTGCTTAATTTTTAATTTAATTTTTAAAGAAAATACTTTTACTTTTACATGTTCAACTTCCTATCAAAACTCTACCAAGATTAAAGGGAATCTCTCAAACTTAATTTTTTGAACTAATCTCTACATCACAATCTACCAGAAGAAATGACAACTTGCTTGTTTTTCCTGTTTTGTTGCTTTTTATAAGAACTTCCCTTTTTACAGGTACAATAAATTACATATGCAAATAAATAAAAGCAAAACAAGCAATCTGAACACTGTCAAACCACAAAGCTGCTTTTGGTATAAAGCTCTGCAGCCTGGTTACTTTGAAAGATTCATATATAAGAAACCCTGACTACAGGTAAAATTGAGTTTTATGCAGATACACCTATCACTAAAATAGAATATCTTATGCCCTTTGTAGTTAAAAAAAAAAAAAAAAAAAAAAAAAGCACTCCCTCCAGTCAGCTATTTTAGCAGCCTAGTACATTGCTATAAGTTATCTCTTGTCATTTTAGACAATTAGGAAACAGCACATTCAAAAAGCATTCAACTTCTGCCTTTAAAAAAGTTAAATGAATAATTCTCTCATAACTGGAAGAAAAGAGGTCTTAGAAAGTAATTCTAAATTATAAGACCCTCCAATTTGGATCAAAATATTTATATTTCTAAAATATTCTAATAAACTTGTTAAAATTGTAGCCTTCTTTGTCAAGCAAAATAAATACATCTAGAATCTCCCAATAATAGACAAAGGTCTTCCTGAGTTCATTTTAATGTCAAACAACAAGATAAAAACACTATCAAATCAGCAAGATAAAATACTATCAGTCACCAACACAATATATATATATATATATATATACACACACACACACACACACACATATATATATGTGTATATATGTATGTGTGTGTGTATGTATATATATATCTAAACACCCCAACAATCTCAGTATTCCAATGAATGAAAAATGTAACTTGGAAGTCAGCCAGAGGAGAACTAGTCATATAGTAGTAGACATAGAGGGAATAGAGAGGGCTCCCATGACTTTCAGACATCAGAAAAATGAGTCTCCTTTGCTCATAATAAATTATGATTATAGGGATCCCCATCAATACATCAACAGCTGGAAGAGAAGGTCAGAAACCCCCAATTCAGCCACACAAGTAGTAATTCATTAGACTTAAAATTGAAATATTCTCACTGATAAGCTATATATTTCACATAATATCAGTTTATTAGAATTTACCTAAAGTAGACTATTTTATTTAAAATCAAACAAGTTCAAGAATTGTCCTTTATAGTGTCTTCCAACTTTGCTAATGGATCTTATTTGTTAAGAAATCTAAGTAATTATTAACCCTAGATTTTTACTGATTCCTTTCCTCTTTCTATATAACTCATTCTGATCTGCCCAAATGTCACAATTTTAGGCAGCATTTGCCAGTAGCAATATAGCTTAGGAAACTGAAAGATCTCCCAAAGCATGTGACAGTGGCTATATTTTGTCAGAATAGGGCCTGAGCCGAAATCAAGTCAGGCGCTCAACTGACTGAGCCACCCAGGGCCCCAAGAATGATATTTTCTGATTAGAATTGATAATTTAGACTATTTTATTTGGGCTAAAGCTACTTAAATGAGTTGGTAGATAACACGGAGAAGCAAAATCCTGTTACTTTGTACCTGTACCTGTTACTTTGCCTTTATAATTTCTTCAACACATAGGTAAAAAGATCATTGTTTAATTTATGTATTACTTCCACAATAACCGTAAGCAAGAAAAAAAATGTAATAAAATAGACAACATAGCAAAGTATCTCAAAGCCATCTTTAATAATTTAAAGGCCTGGTAAACCTAAAATAAGATATTTTTCACCTTGGTTTTTGTTTAGTTCAATGCAAGCATCTCCCTCCCTCGACTGTATTTTAAATGACAGCAGGCTACTACTACACAACATAAGTAACTTACATATTTCAAAGTTCCTAGCCTTGGCAAGAGGAGAAGCAAAACAGATAATAAGAAGTATATCCATAGTATAAATTCTTACTATGCACCATATAAGCAACCAACCAGCAAAGGTAAATGGACTTACTACATACAGAGCCTCATGAATTTAAGTAGATTTTTCTATATTTAATAAGCACTTAGAAAGAAAACATTCAAAGATGGTAGGCTATACAATCTTTAAGCCAGGACCATCATTGCCTCTCCAATCAATAATTGGTTACTTTCTAATTCATATCAAGACCACTGCCCTTACTGGAAGATCTTTCAAATAAATGCCACTTTATTCAAGTTCCCACAAGAAAAATCAAATTGACCTGCATATGCTCTTCATTGTTGATTTTACCTGAATGCAAGAATTGCTATATTAATGACCAAGGGAAACTACTTTGGGATTTTGCTTAGAACAGCAATGGTTGTAAACTTTAATTCATCTCATGCTGGATGTTGTGAATTATATAAAATACATATTGACAAAACTTAATATATCTTTTAACTATATAACAAAAAAATAAATAACAACCCTAATCCTATCAGTTACATTTCAAACCTCCAATAAAACAGTAATGAGATTTATGTAAAAGGCAATTATGCTATGAATGATATGTTACACAGGACTTAATCTAACTTATACTTTAAAAATTAACTGAAGGTGCGCCTGGGTGGCTCAGTCTCTTGAGCGTCTGACTTCAGTTCAGGTCATGATCTCACAGTTCATGAGTTCAGGCCCCGCATGGGGCTCTGTGCTGACAGCTCAGAGCCTGGAGCCTGTTTCAGGTTGTGTGTGTGTGTCTCTCTCTCTCTGCCCCTCCCCCACTCTTGCTCTGTCTCCCTCTGTATCAAAAATTAAAAAATAAAACAAAATAAAAATAATAAATAAAAATTAACTGAAATATATTTTTAAATAAGTAATAATATGGAATTAGTGTTTTACAAATATTTCACAACATATTTTATAAACTTGCCTGTTGACAGTGCAAAAGTGTTACAAATTTTATTGTGAAATGTTACATAAAAATGGAAGATCAGTAATAAACCATACTTCATATCATTTCAATATGTCCATTGCTTTCCTCTGAGCTTACGTTTGTCCTGTTAAAACTAACAAAACATATTTATCAACTCATCTGTGCGTTATTACATCTGGGTAAAATGGAATTGACATTTTTTAACATCTCGGACGACTTATTTCCTGTTTTCACAAGGGTAGAGAGTAAACTCTGTTCAAGTTACTTCCCTGCTTAAAAACCTTACAGTGAGGGGCACCTGAGTGGCTCTGTCTGTTAAGCAGCTGACCTCAGCTCAGGTCATGACTTCACCTCAGGTTATGATCTCACCGTTAGTGAGCTCCAGCCTTGCATTGCTGTCAGCACAGAGCCTGCTTCAGATCCTTTCCCTCTCTCTGCCCCTCTCCCACTCATTTACACTCACGCATGTTCTCTCTCCCTCTCTGTCTCTCTCTCTGTCTCTCTCTCTGTCTCTCTCTCTCTCTCTCAAAAATAAAGTAAAAAACCTTATAGTGGATCCCAAATAGCCTCAGGATGAACACAGAATTTGTTAGCTTTCAGAAGCTTGCCTTAGCTGATCAAGGTAGCTTCCCCCACCTCTCCAAAATCACCCCTCTCCACCCACACAACTAAAGTACTAATGAAACTTTGTTTCTAGAAAACTTCTTTACAAGATGACAGAATCAAATAGCGTCCCCCTACTAACACCCGCACATACAAAATTAGCCAAGTAAAAAATCTCAATCTTTCTGTACTTAGTCTTTTCTCTGCTTCCTTTCTCAAGTGAGGCTGTCCACATTTGATGTCTCCACCTTCCTTCTTTATATTCAATTCCTTAAAACACTGCATGCTAGCTTAGGTCCACTCCAGTGAAACTATTCTCCCTAAATTCACAGATAATCTCTTATTCTAAAAATTGGACCCTTGTTTAACCTCCTCATTCATTCTACTATATAGCTGGCATAACTCAGTAACTCAGGCCTCCATTCACCAAAGTCCCCTTCCTTGACCTCTGTGACACCAGTCCTTAGGAGTTTCCCTCTCATGTCCTTGGTATTCCTTTTCAGTCTGCCTCAAATTCCTCTTCCACTTGTCCCTTAAATATTCCCTAATGTTCCATCTGTGGTCTCTTCACACTTTCTCCCTGGACATTCCCATGAAGGATGATTTCATTCCCATCTCACGGCTTTAACTGATTATACTAGTGAAGAAAATTAGGCCATGTATAAGGAAGAAAACCAATTTCTGCTGCTAAATGTTGAGGGGCTGAAGGTGCACAGTATGTGTGCAGCTTCTGGGGTGTTGGTGAAGTTTTTTCTTGATGTGGGTATTTGGTCATGCTGGTGTGTTCAGTTAGTGAAAATTCATCAACCTGTACACATATGATATGGGCACTTTTCTTGCATGAATGTCATACTTCAATAAAGTTTTTTTGGGGGGGAGGGCACAAGTGAATGAGGGACAGAGAGAGAAGAAGAGGAAGAAAGATAGAACTGGGGCTCACCCAAAGCAGGGCTCATGCTTACCCCAAGGGGGGCTTGAACTCATGAACCATGAGATCATGACCTGAGCCAAAGTCGGATGCTAAACCCACTAAGCCACCCAAGCACCCCTAAAGTTGTTTTTTTTTTTTTAAGAGACAAAGAATGAGCTATACCTGAGTTCAGATTCCTGGTTTGACATGTGTGACTTGGCTAACTTACTTATTAAAGCTTTAGTTTCCTCATCAAAATGGAGATAATACTACCAATTTCACAGCACTGGTTAAAGAATGACATAAAATATGAACAAAGGTGTCTGGCACAATGCTTGAAACACAGGTACCTTATGCTTACAAGTGTTACTTCTCTTTCCCCATCCTTTCTTGATTTTGTACCTCCAGCCTAGAAACCTCCCTACACTCCCAGCCCAGCTCAAGAACAACACATCTGATTTCCTCTGAACATGCTCCATCTCTAGGTATGAATGGCACCTCAAACTGAACTCATCATCTTCTTCCTTACACCTCCTATCTGTTGTTCCTTCTGTAGTCCCTCCAAGGCTATGAATGAAACTTCTATCCATAATTACAGCCATCTTAAAAATTCTAATGTTTTCACATTTAAGTCACCAAGTCCTCTGTATTCTATATCCTAAGACATCTGCTGGACTGCCACTAGGGTAGAAACATGATGTATTGGGGCGCCTGGGTGGCGCAGTCGGTTAAGCGTCCGACTTCAGCCAGGTCACGATCTCGCGGTCCGTGAGTTCGAGCCCCGCGTCAGGCTCTGGGCTGACGGCTCAGAGCCTGGAACCTGTTTCTGATTCTGTGTCTCCCTCTCTCTCTGCCCCTCCCCCGTTCATGCTCTGTGTCTCTCTGTCCCAAAAATAAATAAACGTTGGAAAAAAAAAAAATTAAAAAAAAAAAAAAAGAAACATGATGTATTATTACCACGGCTTACTTATTACAATAGCTTTCTAACATTTCTGTCTCACCCTTTACCCCACCTTCCATATTACTTCCAGAATGATTCTTCTAAAATGTACCTCAGATGATGTCACTTTTCTGCTTAAAATTGCTTCTCTCTCAGGTCAAGCTGTCATTCAAGGTCATTCTTGAAATAGCTCCTGTTTAACTAGCCAAACGTATCTGGCAGCCTATCTTACACCTATTCTACAGCATATCCAGTCATACCAAACTTTCTTATAGTTCACCGAATATAGCATACTCCTTAATACTTTCCTGCTTCTGTACCTGTTTCTCTCACTTCCTAGAATACTCTTTACTCTGTGCCCCCATCGAACTCAAATGTGGCTAATGCTTATTTCTTGTTTAATAAACATCCTCTTAGGAATATCTCCTGAGAATATCATAGCCCTATGCTGGATTCATGCCTCTTTTCAGAATTCCCATGCACCTTCTACATACGCATAGTGCTTGTTTCCTAGCAAGGTAACATGGGTTCCCTCATGTGATTGCTTCAGCTGCACATAAACTTAAAAAAAAAAAAAAAAAAACAACAAAAAAAACGGGACCAATAGTTGAGTCCCATCTGGAAAGTAAAGTCCTGGTGGGCAGAGACTGCATTGTTATTCAGATCTGATTCAGGAGGATCAAGGTAAGCTGACAAAGAGAGACAGTTAACATTTCTTTCATTTTTTTTTAAGTTTATTTATTTATTTTGAGAAAGAAGGAGAGCAAGAGCATGTGAGCTTGAGGGGGTTAGGGGCAGAAAGGGAGAGAAAGAATCCCAAGCAGGTTCCACACTGTCAGTGCAGAGCCTAATGCGGGGCTGGATCTTATGAACCATGAGATCAAGACCTGGGATGAAACCAAGAATCAGACGCTTAACCGACTGAGCCACTCAAGCATCCCAAACAGATCTACTCTCTACCCTTTCTGCCCTGCTGTGACCTAAGAGGCTGATCTCTAAAGAGTATATTATCTCATTTCCCTTGCCATCTGGACTCCAGTTGGGTTCTACAGAAAGGAGGCATCAGCTTATGAGATGGCAGGAATAGAGAGAAGATCTCTTCCCTGCGGGGCCTTCAGCTTCTATTTACAGGGGGTTTGACAGTGGCAGTGGCCCTCTTCATAAAATCTCAGGTCCAGGAGGGTGGTCTTTCTGCAATGACCATAGCACTCACCAGATTGTGGTAGATTGCCCCCTTTCCCCTTCAGAACTAAGAGGGGTAGGGGCGCCTGGGTGGCTCAGTCCGTTAAGTGTCCGACTTCAGCTCAGGTCACGACCTCGCGGTCCGTGGGTTCGAGCCCCACCTTGGGCTCTGAGCTGATGGCTCCAAGCCTGGAGCCTGCTTCCGGTTCTGTGTCTCCCTCTCTCTCTGTCCCTCCCCCGTTCATGCTCTGTCTCTCTCTGTCTCAAAAATAAATAAACGTTAAAAAAAATTTTTTTTTTTTTTTAAAAGAACTAAGAGGGGTAAAGCTTCCCTTGTTGCTAACTCCTGGGTGTCCCTCCATCCCTGGTGGGTTTTAACCTTAAACATACTTGCTTGGAACTCTGTCCGGTTTTCCTTTTGAAGGAGCAATCCTGCTGGGGATCGAGCTAATACAAACACAGAAATAATTGGCAACTAACAACATTTTTGCCAATGCTTGCTATGAGTTCTCTGGCTAATGATATACTCATCCTATGGAAAAGCATCAGCACCAATGTTTAATACAGACTTGCCTACACTCAAATCTTTTTGGTCCTGAATTTATAAATCCAACTCACTTACATAATTGACCCAGCACCAATTTGAATTCAAAATAAATTATTAAGTCATTTCCCAAGATGAACTCCTACCTAAAAACTATTCCCACTATATACACATACACACACATATATTGTGTGCATGTAATGTATTCAATGGTAAGAAACTTCACTTAAGTTTTTCCATTACAGTCTTTCTAAATGAAAGAATAACCATATCAGTCTTTCAGTTTAAATCAAGATTTTAAAAATGCTAATTGAAATACTTTTAATAGCTTCATAATAACTACTACTGCTTAAATGCACTGAATAAAGCATAATCATCACATAATTTTAATCCAGTTATAAATGACAAGCAGCTCATGATGCTGTAAAAAAATGAACAAAGGAAATGTTTCTATTTTTCTAATATTTAGTACTATGGAAATGTACTATAGTACTATAGTACTAGACTCAGTATGGTTGTACTGTTGCTCCTAGAGCACATGGAACTTTCCAGATGCCCTAGCCAAAAAAACAAACAAAAAACCAACAAGTCATATGCTGGTTGGAAGACTCATAATTAGAGAAGAAAGTTTTTTTTGATACATTACATATTCCTCATCTGTTTATTTCTGACTCTAAAATTTACTAAGGAAAGCAATTTATGCCAGATTACTTCACCTCTACATACAAGAAGAATGGAGAAAATGCTTTACCTGCAATTATAACCTGAGCGCCTAATTGGCATCTTCCTCTGACAAGCATTACATTCAAGTTGTTAAATCTCAGATATCACATAAAGAATTTGGATCTATCTGTGGAGTACTTTTGGTAGCTATATAATTCTGCCCACCTTTTTGGCAGATGTAAGACGCTTTCCTTAACGTCTCTCTTTTCTATTGCATCCCACCCCAACTAAAAATGATAGATATATGAGAAGAGAACTAACCAAACTCCCTCCCACTCCCCACCCTCACAACTCCCATTATTTTTCCCATTATTAAGCAATGAAACACTCAGGCAAAATGGTTAAAATTGGCACTGAAGGAAGAAATCTGAATTTGAATCCAGACGATGCAACTTACTAAGGCTTTGGACAAAGTATATAACTTCACTGAGACTCTGTTCATATGTAAAATGATAATTATACCTACTTCATGAAGGTGCTAAGGATTTAAGCAAAAAAAAAAAAAAAAAAAAAAAAGCCAGACACAAAAAGACAAATATTGCATGGTTCCACTCATACACGTACCTACAGTAGTCAAATTCATGTGACAAAAAATAGAATGGTGGTTGCCAGAGGCTGGTGGAAGGGGAAGTGGGTAGTTATTTAACAGGTACAGAGTTTCAGTTTGGGGCGATGAAAAAGTTCTAGAGGTGGATGGTGGTGATGGTTGCATAACAATGTGAACGTGCCATTAAAACGTACACCTAAAACTTGTTAAAACGGTAAATTTTATGTTGTACTATTTTATCACGATAAAAAAGAAAACAACAAGGGAATAGTCTATCATTAATCCATATCAAGACTTTCCCTTCCTTATTACAGATGTTCCCTTTCCCTATTGCTATTCCAGCTCTCCAAATCAAAACTAACTGGTAAAGGAATAGAGAAGAGTTCCTTGATCAAAGAGCCTAAACGTTCATAAATTAGAAATCCAACCTACCCCAAATTCCAAACCAACTTCCATAACAAAAGCATAAGGATTCAAACCAAAATCAGATTTTATTTATAATGTAGCATTCTTGGAGTTAAATAATTGTGTAAGATTGTGTTTAACTCATACTATAACAATATTTTTCATTTAACCAAACTACTGACATATACTTTTAACTATTATCTAATCCATGATTCTAGGTTTAATCAAACCCATACATAAGCCTTCTTAAAATATACATTAATCTCTCATTTTAAAAGAGGTAGCCATAGTATAATAAAAGAAACACTGACCCTGGAACCAAAAGAAAATCTAAATATGCCTCACTTCTCCCACAACTCTATTACCCTACCTGAGTAAGAATTTCTACCTATAAATATCAAGAGTCAATGAGAATTATCATCTATTTCACAGAATTATTATGAGACTTCAATAAAATAATGTATATTAAAATACCTTGAAACTATAAAGTATAATTCTGTTTATATTATTAAATTTGTTGAAATAACAAGAAAAGGAGATTATTCTTATTAATTGAAAATTCATATTAAAAATTCATATTAAAAATACACACATTTCTCTGAGTAATACAATAGGTAGTCTCCTATAGTCCCGAAATTCACAAAATGACCACTAAATTCCCACATTATAGAAAACTCTTCTTTAGAAATTACCTCACAATACTGGTACCAAATATTAGAATATTGAAAAGAAAATAAACCAGATATAGTGACATCCTGTTAGATATTTTTATAATTGGTTACATCCTGAATCCATTTATTCCACAAATACCCAATCAGAATTCCAAGCACTATGCTAAGCAGTAGGAATACACCTGAGAAGATGACACTATGGCTCTTGGCCTCAGAGAGGTTCCAATCTAACCTGGAGAGGAGACATTAAACAAAACATCATACAAATAATTCATTAATTTATGATGGATGTGAAAAGGAAAAGGAGAGGTTACATAAATAAGAGGGTCTAATCCAACCTGGGAAATTTATGAGAAATAATTACACCAGTTGTACCATCCTTTGCCAAAACGATAGGTTTTAAGTGTTTAATAAATCTTTGCTATTTCTATCAACATTATTATAAAAGCCATATGCTCCACTGTTCTTATTAGAACAAGTACATCCCTGCCTTCAGGAAATGAAAGACAGTCAATCTTATTAGCTAGGAAAGCCCAGAAAAACTAGACCCACCATCCAATTCCTCAGTAAAAAACAAAGCCAGGCTCTAGGAAGCGGTTCTTTTTCCAAATTTGACTAATATTTTATAAATCTTTGATTAATTATGCTGATGCTAAAAGATTTCCTCAATTATTAGACCTATCTGAAATGCTCTAACCCTTAAACTTCTCATGACTGATACTTTAAATATTACTCAGGACCCTACTTAAATGTCTCCTTCTCTAAGAACCTTCCCCTGACTACCAAGTCTACCATCGCCTCCCACTCACGGTCTATATTACCCTACTTTATTACTTTTTTTTTTTTTTTTTTAGCTCCTTTGACTATCTGAACTTGCCTACCACATTTATTTACTTGTTTATATGTTTTTCCTTCAACCTTGAAGGTAAGACCCATGAAAGGAGGGACCCATTGTATTTTCTCCATATCCTCAAGATACATCTTCCTGGCCAAAGATCTCCAGTTTTGTTTAGGTAGTTGAGGCACAATGGAGACAAGGTTTCCGATTCAGAGGATGAAGATGACCTATTTAAGCCAATTATAATAATCCCATTACCTTTGCCAGTAATTGGTTTAAAGTAGGGGTAGGAAATGTTGCAATTCTCTTCCATATGGCCTAAGAAGATATCTGCTAAGTAACTTCAAGGTTTTCTTCCTTAATTAATTAGACACAAGGAAAAACCTTACCCTTCTTCCTGCCTTTGACTTGGCTGCACAAGGAAGTGATACTGGGAATGTGGTGCAGGGATGTTGTGTTGATTGGAGGGAAACGATGAGGAATGATAAAGAAAATGATCCCTGATATTCTTGAGGTACTGAATCAACTCTGAAACTACCTCTTCCAGACATCCTGTTATGTGAGATTTATTTTTAAACCCTGATCAATTAAACCATTTTCTATCTCCTGTCTTAATACCTGCCGCCAAAAGCATGACAAACTCTTAAGCCTCTGTTTCTTCTGTAACATTAACAGAAAATAGCACCTACAATCTAGTGGATTCTTGGAGGGATTAAATGAGACAATGCAAGTAAAGGGCCAAAACAAACAAAATACGCAAATGATAGCACTGCTGTCATTGTTAATATTAAAAAAATAACTTTCTATGGCAAAATTCCACAAGCTCTTCATGAAGTATTTAGGATTTTATTTTACAGAAAACCTTTATTTTAATCCTGTTTAAATAAAATCAAGTTTAATAGAATAATGAATTTACCTAGCTTTCTTCTATCAGTGAAGTAGCTTTGGTTCTTTCTCAAGCCTGAAGTAGGTAAATAAAAGAAGATTCAAGCCAAATATCAGATCACTAAAAAAAAAATAACCATATCAATTTCAGGCAAGAGCCTGTTTTGAGCACCAACTCCTCTCTGAGCTTACATGGACAGAGCCACATATAACTTTTCATCTACTATTCTTACCTTCACAAATATTTCACCAGTATTTTAATATGGTTTAGATTATACTAATTAATAATTAAAATATATTAGTTATTGGGGTGTCTAGGTGGGTCAGTAGGTTAAGCATCTGCTAGATTTCAGCTCAGGTCATTATCTCACGACTCATGAGATGGAGCCCCACATCGGGGTCTGTGCCAACAGTGTGGAGCTTGCTTGGGATTCTCTCTCGCGCGCTCTCTCTCTATCCCTCCCCCACTCATTCTTCCTCCCTCTCTCTGTCTCTCTCTCTCCCCCTCAGTCCCTCTGTCTCTCTCAATAAACAAATTTTATTTTAAAACTATAATAGGTATTAAAACTGTCTTATACTTACAATTACAAAAAAATCCTTAAAAATAGGGAAAAAAGGATAAAATATTATACATCAGTCTCTACAATTTTTTCTGTGCCGAACTATTTATATGATATTCCATGAAGCAAAATTAATGCAGATCAAAAACAGGAGATTGCCAGGTCATTGGTTCAAGCTCACTCCAGCTGAATTGTGATGTGAAATGCTATGATGGCTCATTACTGCTGGAAAGCTGTTTAGGTCCTAAATCAAATAGAATCATCAAAATTCTTAAAGTAAAATGTGAGAGTAGTTTCGTGACTACTAAAAGTGACACCAACTGAAGTTTCTCTTTTAAAGATGAACAAGAAATGAATATTAATTCTTTCATTGCGTCGGAACTGTCCAGGTGCTTCTGAGTCCAGATAAATTTTTAGTTGTGTCAATATTCCAATAACATTATTAGCTCCACTTTTCAAAAATCTTTAACTATTAACTTACTCTAACAAAAATTACCAGTTACCCATTATGACCAACCATAAATTTGGACAGCCTGCAAAGCTATTAAAAGTCACCTGGAAAAACCCTATTATTCCCTGGCTGGATCATTTTTCCACCTGTTTTTCAATGTCCTCACACAGTGAATAAGATAAACAGTTTGGGGGAGGTAAGAATAGCTTCTACTATTACTCTACCATTACTGAAAACAAGACATAAATTTTGATGGACCACTCTTCAGATCATTTTGGTAGTACACACAGGATTTTGGTATAACAGTCAAATAACTTTCACAGTCCTAGTCATATGAAGTTATACACAGATGTTAACAAAACCTTACATGAATAGATGTTAAATATGTAAAATATATACAAAATTGGATAAGTAAATTTTAAAATCTAAATCCAAGCACTTATTTTTTATTCCAAACTCTCTTCAGGTATTAACAAATATATCTTATTCTATTGCTCCAATGCTATTTTAAGTCCTTCCCTAGGGAAACAATAAGTTATTAATAAAATTAATATTTTAGCATGTTTACAGAGGTTCACGTATTACAATTACAAACGTCACCAGCATGCAAATGTTTCATCATTCCCATACCAATGTCAAAGCAATAATGTACATTACCCTAGTAGAGAATATCACTACATATTTCAAAAATAAAATTATAATTATCTTCACTACATATTTTTAAGCTATATATTCTGAGAAGTACGATCATGTCTTCTAAATCCAGTACATTAACCCTCAATCCTAAGCCCCAACATTAATGTAACAGTTGTGATCTCTATGGAAAAAAAAGATTCTAAATTCAAAATTATTTTTTCCCAAAGTTTACTTTTAACTCTAACCTATTGGGTTGAAATGTTAATAAACCGCAACCCAGGTATTTCAACCCCTACCCACAGAATGTGTTTTAATTTTAAAACAACATAATTCTCTTTTCTAGTAATAATTGAGAATGTGAGACACATTTGGTCCACTACTGCAGAGCAACTAAAATTTAACGATGTTTTCATCCTGATTTGGTTTTATATAGCGAACTGGTTCTAAAGACTGGGAATAAACTTTTCACGTTGCAGTGAAAACATACATTACAACATTAATACTATTTCTAAGAGCCAAAATAAATTTCTGGATAAACAATACTAAATTTTAACTCTCAACATCTTACATATTTTTTTCTTTAGCTTTGTTCCTTCAAAAATTGGTTTTTAGATTTTCCTACAATAATAGAAAAGAGATCAATCAAAAGAAAAATTCTCATAGGTATCTGGAAGAAACATCCTGAGGATTGGGAAGGGGGAGTCAATAAAATACAGAAAATTTCATTCCCCAAAAGGCTTGATTGAACTATGTTAACTGCCCATCAATCAAGTTTCTGAAGAGATTTGTATAACTTCACTTGTCTTAACTTTATTTGTCAGAAAGGAAGAAAGAAAAAAAAAGTTTATAATTTTTTTAGGGGAGTAACAAAAAAAAAAAAAAGAGGGGAATAAAATGATGCTGGCAGATACTAACTCCTATAAACACTTCACTATATGGAGCAGTATTTAAATGTTCATTAGACTTTAACCACTTAAAAATGAGCATATGGTACTTGTTTCTTGGTATATTCAACTAAAAAAAGATTCATAATTGAAAAACCAAAGTTACTTTTCAGACAGAGACTCAGGTTAGATGCATAGTTTGATTTCTGTAGTTTCTCAAAAGTTTACTTAATATGATGTCATTGTTTGGTATGTGCATCTTATGTTCAACTTTGCTTTATAGAAGATTCATCTCTGTTCTATCATATAATTTTATAAGATAAAATTAGTTTACGAAGAGTAGTATCACTACTCATCTATTTACAGGTGCCAGTTATTCTTTTAGTGGCAATGTGGCATACAGTGGGGCTTAAAGCTCAGTAACATTTCATACACCAATTGTTCACAGCTACAATGTCTTATCTCAAAACTTGAATGGTAAAACAAAATTCCTAGATGAAAAAAAAAAAAAAATGAACAAGCATCTTTCATTATTTTAGGTTTCCAACTTTTTACTCTTAAAATTTCTATGCCTTGCCCACAGTCTGTTAAAATGGAAGTTATAAGCATCAAGGTGCACCTAAGGTTGAGAATTCATATGTGATTAAATTTCTAAAGTGTGTTATATATGATTATGTAATACTGTTCTCTAAACCTGTAGCATCCTACCCTAGATCAGGAAGGCAATCTGGTACACTGAAAAATGTATCTTTCAGCTTTAACCACAGGTTCTAAAGTTAGAGAAATCGTTGTTGGAAATCCAACTAGCAGTGTGTCCCTGGGTCTTCTTATTTAATTAAAAACAAAACAAAACAAAAAACACTACTATGTTGCAGAATTGTTGGGAGAATTAGAGAAAATATACAAAAAGCGCCAAGCACAGCGACAGGCACATAGAATAAGAAATAAATAATAATTACTGTTTTGTTGCCACTGGCTATTTTTGAAATACAACTAACCTAGAGAATGTGGAACTCAAACTTTCAAAGTCCCTATTTTGGAGGTCACTGAAATAATTTTTTTTTTCCACACTGAAAGAAATTCCTTTGAGTCTAACATCTTCATTTATTCAACAGTATTTATTTGGTGCTTCAGACGTATGAAAGCATTATTCTTAATGTCAAGGATACCTCAGAGAAGAAATTAGAAGCATCATACCTTGCCCTCAAAAAACTTACATTTTAGAGGAAGCCAGACATTAGGCAAGCAATTACATAGTTACTTAATTACAATTGTGATCAGTGTTACAAAGAAAGCCTGCTAAAGTGGGAAATGACCTAACAGGATCAGAATTTAAATTTCTATACAAACATCCCACCTCCCACCAAGGGTTTTCAATCACTCCATCTACAATTAAACCTAATCAAAATATTTGTATAGACATGATCTGTCCCATCTTTAAAACAACAAAATAAACAATTAACCTGACTCTGGCCATTTTTATGTTCAGAACTACATACTGAAACTATACCTGCTATAAAAAACCTACAAATTAATTTCAAGTATTCCACATAGTGGGTTCTTAATGAAAGAGAAAGCAAAGATATAATAAGCAGTTGTCAGCTATCAGGCCATGAACTCATTAGAAAATGCATTTCCCGACACATTACAAAACCAGTATTTTCATATACATCCCATTATTCATTTTAACTCATTTTTAGAATTTTTTATTAAAATACTTACATATTTATTACTGAAAAACAAATTATGTCTGTGATTTTTAAGATCAGAACAATTCTAATTTCCTTACTAAAAGAGAACACTTCTTTGCTCAGGTACCTTTTAAATATGCCACCTTATGTTTTATTTTTAATCTGGTAATATCCACTTTAAAGACAACTTCAAAATTCTTATCTTCAGAAGTTAGCACACTGTTGTAGAACAGTGCCATTAAAGTCCCAAGTGAATAATAATAAAGGGGAAAACTGAGAGATCAAATCAATGCTCTCATCAAAATGAAACTAAGTTTATTGTATGAAATAGAATCTACCTCAATGTTTGTCTTAGATTTAAACAGCGTTCACCCAGAAATTAATGCAACAACAATTAACTCAGAGCAGTCATTGTCAGTTCCCCAAAAGTGGCCTCTTCATCTATATATAGTTCATAAGGCAAGCTAGTCCAGGATTCCTTCTGCCAATTGTAATGAATGGAAGAAACATATTTAAATCAAATAGCACCATCTAGCAGAACCCTCACCACTTTGCTTACAAGAGTAGATGTTACTTGGTGTTCAGTTTGGTAGATTGGACAGCAAAAGTGGCAATTATTTTTCATGGCAGAATCACAGAATTAGGCTAGAAAGGACCACAAATACGTTACATTCTCATTTTTATCTCAGATAATATTTTTTTTTTTTACAAAGTTATCAGGATACAGATTAGATTCAACTATTCCTGGAAACCTAACTAAAATCCAACATTACTTTGACTCTGAAATTCAACCACCCCGAAAGGTCTCAATACAGTTCAATTCCTTCACTCTCAGTAATATGAGATCCCAATACTCTGTAATCATTAAAACATCTTGTTTTTATCTTTTCAGGTCTATTACAACCAAATGATTAATGCACATAAATTGGGCTGTTATTTCAAAACTTAAGTTCTAGTAACTGCTATTTCTTAACAAGGCTAGAATACTGTCTTTTGTATTTTTCATGGCACATCAACTAAATTCTAAATCTATCTCCTCAGAAAATACCTCTGGAAAACAAAACAAAACCAGCATCGCTCCGTTAATTTTGTTTGTTTTGCTACATCAAGGCCTGCCACCCCTAAATCCTACGGGAATTGTGTGTGTTGCTGCCAACACGAAGATTAGGACACGTTCTCATCCCTAGGGCAAAAGAAACTTTCAGAAGCCTACTAACTCCCCAAAGCAAGGAGAGAAACTCGGTCGTCTCAGTTTTGGGTTTTTATTCAGGCAGCTACTTCCGAGCGCAAGGTAACCAAAGTAGCTCTTGAAAGATGCTCTCAGACTTTTCCCCCAGTCTGAACCCCCTCGGAAAGGCAGAGCGCGTTCAATGACAAGGATAAGCCTCAAACCTCAGAGTGGAGGTGGTTACTGGGAGTCACTGATCTGCTGCACAGAAAAGAGGGGTTCTTCCTCAGTGGTCACAGTCACTATTCGCTCTCATTTTTAGTAACAACCAAATCACCGTTGCAAATACGTAAGAATAGCAGCAAACAGCCCTGCTTAGCAGTGTGCCGTGACGGTGGCATCCCGGGACGGGAGGGGCTCTCTTCTCGCAGGCCTCCTCTGGGCTCCCACCGGAGTTAACACCTGTGTCTCCCCACTCAACGCTTCTCCCCTTCCGGCAAATCCCTTTTCGGACCACTGCTCCTAGCGCACCCCCAGACAAACCTCCTCCCGCCGGCCGCTGCAGCTCACACAACTCCCACTCCACGCGCCCCACGACCACCGCCCCTCGGGGGCCGCCCCGCCCGGTGCCGAGGCAGCCGCGGCCCCCAGACGTTTGGGAGGGAGGCGGCAAGTCTCCAAAAAAAGTTCTCCAGCCGCCGCCACGGACTTGGGTCTGCTGCGACAGGCAGAAACACCAGCCTGCTCCAGCAGATCCCGCTCCTCGCCAGCACACTTTTCCTCCCCCAAGAACTCGGTCCTTCTTAGTCTCCCAAACTTCAGCGGCGCCCGACCACCCCAGTCCCGCTAGGCACGGGGCACCACGAACGCCCAGTCCCTCCGCGGGCTGGAAAAAGCCCGGACGCCCACCCAGCCCACGCCCGCACACGCCCTCCGCGCCCAGCGCGCGTCTCCGCGCCCCGCGGGGCCCCGCTCGGTCGCTCCGCGCCCGGCTTCCGCCCGCCGCGCGCCCGGCACCGCCGCCCTCGACTCGTCCGGCGATCCCGGCCCCAAATCCCGGCGCCGGAGCCCCGGCCGCAGCGCCCCTCGCGCTGCCTGCCCCGACCCCAGCCCGCCGCTCCAAACACCCACATTCCCACCGCGAGCCCTCCTCCACGCAGCTGCCCCCTCCCGCTCCCTCCGCGACCCTCGGCAGCGCTCTGGGTCCCCGCAGCCCCGGACCCCAGCTCTAAAGTTACTTTGTGAGGAGGTGAACCCGTAGGTTATTTCCCCCAATCACCCAAACAAGTTTCCGTCCTCGGCACCAGCACCGCCACCGCCCCCCAGCACACTCGTTCCCTCCCGCCGGTAGCCCCCCAAGGCCGCCCGCCCCGCACGAGCACCTCCTGGGAAACAGCCGCTCCCCGCACCGCACGCCCCCACCTCGCGTACCCCTCCCCCTGCCAGCCCACCCCCGGCTCTCCCCGGGCAGAGAGTGTCTGGGTCTGTGTGTCTCCAAGAGAGTGTGCGAGTGCGTGCGTGTGTGTGCGCGCGTGTGAAGGCGGAGGTGGGTGAGAAGCGGAGACACTTACTTCTCCCGGGCCTGGCTGTCGGACGGGACGGCGCTGCTGTTACTCTTGCCTTTGCCGTACATGCTTGTGCCGAGAGCAGCTCCCACTGTCACGCACCTGTCAACCCATCACAGCCTCCCCGGGAACAGCCCCGTCCCCATGGCGACCCACGCAGCCACCCCCACTATTGGCCGCCCCACGCTAAAGCTCCGCCCCCTTCGCCCAGGCAACGCGCGAGACTGACAGGCCTCCTCCTCCCTCCGGCCTTCCGAAGCGCGCGGTGGCGGCTACAGCCTAAGCGGCAGTCTCCTCCCTCCTTCCCTCCCTCCCGGGTTCCCTCCCTCCTTCCCTCTCCGCTCTCCTCCCTCCTCCCGCTCTCTTTCCCCCCTCCCCCCTCCGAACCCCGGCGCAAGGGGGGAATTAGAAACTGCTCTAGAAGGATTTTAAACAACTGGCTGTTCTCTCTGCCACCGCCCCTCCCCCCGCGCCGCCCGCGCTCGGCTCCTCACTGGAGAGAAGGCGCCGGGAGGAGGGGAAAGTGCGGCCTGGAATCGCTGGTAGGAGCCGGCGGAGCTGGAGCTGTGGCGGCCCCAGACTTTGGGGCGCCCGCCGAGTACACAGACAGACACACGGCCCCAGCTTTCGTTGGAGCCCCCACCAGCCCCCTCTCCTGCTCCTCTCCTGTCTGTGACCCCGCGCCAGTACCCTGGATTGATCTCTACAGCCCTCAGCTGTTCTCCCTGGGGTGTCGACCCCCCTCCCCCGTTCCCCCACCACGCCCTGCTCCCAGAGGGCCGCAGGCAGGGGACACACGCGCAGTTCCCTGAACCTTCTGTTTGAGCGACCCAGAGCGTCTCTCCTTCCCTCCTGGGTAGAGATTGTTCCTCCCGCCCTCGGCGGGCGCCGCTGGGGTGGCGTCGCCTCGCCCCCGGGGCCGCACCCTGCTTCCCTGGGGAACACCCTGCCTCAGGCCTGCCTCCCCTCTTTAGAGGTGAGCCTCCCCCTCCCAAAATGGCCCAGTGATTCCTGGGGACTCACTGGCCCCCTACCCTGGCCCCTGCACGGGACCCTCGAAGCTCTGTAGCACGCCGTGCAACAGCTCCCTTGCCAGAAATGCTGCAGAAAAGGGCCCCAGGCATTCCCACCTGGCCTGGTTTTCCAGCCTTGGTCGGTGATGCCTACTCATCCTAACCTTTGAAGTGGAAAGGGCCCCAGAAGGCCTTTAAAGACAGCTCAGCTGTTGTCCATCAGAGTAGGCCCCAACCCTCCTTCAAGGTGTACAAAATTGTGCCAGAGCTGAAAGGCTGCCTGAGAATATTTCTGGATCAAAGCCCCTAATCCCATTTCAGTAAATGTGCAGAAAGTTTCTGTAACACAATCTGGTTCCCGATAGAACTCCATCCTTTATCTTGTGGAGATCCTTGGATGCAAAATCAGAGTGCAAATGGGGTTAGAAAGAAGACATGGGCATCAAATAGGGAGTGACAGAGGAAGAGGGGTGCAGGTGGGGGTCAGACTGGGGGAAACATCAGGAAAAGGTGAATAGACATGGAACGGCTATGGGAGGGGAGAGGAAATAGGATTTAAATGGGGAAAGCTACCTTTCTGTTTCTCACAGAGCTTTAAGCTTTTAGTAGTAGGACCCTAAAAATGCTTATGGAGATACAAAGATAAATGGAATGGAAAGAAATGGGCTTTATGACCAACATCAGCAAGTGATAGGAATGAAACATCAACAGAAGGTTAAGGAAGGGCAGTTAGTAATAAAGAGACTCAGAAAACAGATTGGCAACCAAACATAAATCAAAAACTGGGAAAAATGAAGAAGAACCCGCTATTCTAGTGTTAGAGAAGTTTTTTTGTTTTGTTTTTTTAATTGGAAAAGGTAAAGTGTAAAAAGGTAGGAAAGAAGAATAAAAGAAATAGGATTAAATGAAACCATAGAATATGATAACAAAAGATGGCAAAAACAATAAAGGACCTAAGTTACTATTGAAGGATGCAAGAAAAATAAAAGTGCTGTTATTAAAAGGACAAAAATCCATCCCATAGAAAAATGAAAAAAGTGAGAAATCACATAGGCTTACGTTGATTAATTTCCAAGAGAAGTAATTTGCCATTTCTAATTCAAAATCCCCCTTTCTGTTTACAATGAACTATAGTGATCTGGTGGTGGAGACACGACATTCATGGACTGAGAAGAACGGGAAGGAGTGATGCTGAGTGAGTAAGTCTCTCTTTTAATGAACTTTTGCTCAAAGTGCTCACATGTGTGTAAGGCTGCCACTCTTTACAGAGTCTACCTTCAGAGTTAGCATATATAATTTGTTGTTCAGTTATCAACTTTCATTGGCTTTAACCCAGAAAATTAGCATCTCAAAGCTCCATGACCCATAGAACACTCCCTATAAGGGACTGCTTTGAGAATGCTGTCAAGGAGGGAGCTATGGCAGCTGCCAATCCATGCCCACACCTGGACTAAGGTAAGGTTTCCATTAAAGATCAAGAGTGGGCTTTGTACTGTTATCTAAAAACAAATTCGTTATTATCCTTGCACTAGTGTTGGGATTCTCTATGGTTCTCAGTCATGGCACATTAGAATTGCCCTAAGAGGATTTATTTTTTGTTGGGTTTTGTTGGTTTGGTTTTAAATACAAGTTTCTGGGACATCCCCTGCCCCCCACCCTCAACTAACTCACTCAGAAACTTTGTGGATGAACCCTGGCCTCTGTATTTTTTTGTAAGCTCCAAGTGATTCTTATATGTAATTAAGACTGCTTAACTCTGCTCTTCAGTGTCCATTTAAAGACAGCCAATAAACACAATCAGATCTCAAAGCAAGATTTTTAGGTTGTGGCTATACACAGCAGATGACCCTCCCTACATAAGGCATTAAGACATCTTTACAGTGGACTTTACTTTCTACCCACTGAGCCAACAGATTTGTTAATAGGATGAAAATGTATGACCACATGTGATCTTATAGCACAAGACCACAAATAGCTATGGTTTAATTTACTATTTCCTAAAGAGAAAAGAAAACAAGAGAAGCTGTTTCCTGTCTACTGCTGCAATGTATTCATTTGATTGGTTTTCACCCACTTTTATTACATGGAAAAGTCCTTTGAGTAATGGCATATTTTCTGATATTTAAGAAATAAATAAATTGTAAATCTGCACAGTAGGGTGTGGAATTCAGAATAATATGGTTGGTCTTAGTATCCAGAAAGAATAAAATGCGAAAAGGTCTTAGTTCAGAACTTGCCAAGTTAATGTCAGAGTTAACTTTACAAGAACGTTATTATCCAACAAATACACTAAGTGAAAACATGACTATCCCTATACGTGGTAACGTTAAAGCTTCAGTAGTAATCAAATCAATTGTCATTAAAACATCTCAGCAGCTATCTGAATCATCTCTATTTTATTTTCTTGTTAATGTTTACACATGTAAATAAAATGCTTCTTTGCCCTTGTTCAAATTATTTTGAGTACAAAGAGTGTTCTTTGCATCAGCAACTGTATCTCGTGGGGCCAATATTGTAATTAATGAGATTTGAAACACATATTCACAGCCAAATTTGAGATCCCAGACACAGAATTGAAGATCCATTGTCTGTTTGTTTTCATTTTTAAGAAAGGAGAAGACAGGAGATTTAAGTCTTCCTGTAAATAACCACAATATATTTTTTAGAAGTTAATCGTTTTTTTTTTTAACCTCACACATAAGGCCGATTAATCTGGTGGGGCTGGAAGAGAGAAAGAGAGTGCTGACTAGCTGAGCCACCAGAATGAAACACATGTATTTGAGGGTTTTTTTTTTCTTTATTCTTTCAGATATAGAACACCACAATTACTCAATCATTAGGTCTTTCTCCCCTGCCCTGGTTTTGTTTGTGTACAAATGCACAATTTTCTCTTTTTGGAAATTGCATCTTATTCTTGGAAGTCTTTATCATTTTAAAATAGGCAGTTTGTATACCACCCTGCTGTAGATTAACTATGCATTTCTTTGATCCTCATTTTTTCTATAAAACATTAAGGTTAATAATGTCCATATTCTTATAGTGCATGGAACTTTAGAAAAGATTTCCCTTTGCTATATAGAACAAAGAGGCTACCTCTTTAAGTTTAAATAGAAACTAATGGTGAATTTAATTATTTGCATCACAGAGTATACTTAGCATGTTAACTTGAAAAAAAACAGAGTAGAAAATGTTTAGAAAAATTAAAATAAACATTGAAATGTATTAAAATTAATTTTCTTGTTCTGGGGTAATTTTTTCAAAGGCCGAAAATTTTCTATTATTAATTTGTTTCATAAACTAGTTTATGAAAAATATCTTACATTCATATCACTTTTCATTTCAAATCATTTAACAGATATCTGTTCGTGAATAGTCATTATACCTGTTAATTAGATTTTCCTAACCAGCTTTTTTAACTGGGTAAACTGAGTCCTAGAAAGATTTATTAGCATGATCTGATCCATAAAGAGAACAGAACTCGTTCCAGGATGAGAACTCTGTGTTCCTGGCTGACAGTACTGTTCTCAGACCACGGAGCCGCACCTCTTTCTCTCAGAAGTGACTATTCCACAGAGGAATGTGAGCAAGCTCTGAGATGTTTGTCACTCAAACTACTGTATGAAACTTCACTCCCAGGCAGAACAGACTAGCCTGCTTAGATTCACAAACTGCTTACATGCCATGTACCAAAGTAATTGAATGAATAGAGTCATTACAACTGTAATACTATGCAACGTGGTCTCTTATACCAGAATAATAAATGAAATGGGGCCTCAAATTAACATTATTTGACACACTGTTATTGGTTTAACATCAGTTAATCTGAGGCAATGACTGTTTTCTTAACCTATTGCCCTAGATTTTTAAAATCCCAATTTAGCTATGCATAAACATTTACCAATGGGTTAGGAGAGACCGTACAGATCTACTGGTTCTAAACTGTTCCATCTCTAGAGTGCCTAGTCTTTTTTAGCACCATCAAGATTTCAAATTTAATAACTTAGAAAAAAATAATCCTGATATAAAAAATTGCACATAAGCTGAAGATGATGAAAAATGAAAAAAGTGGGGCTACCACATATTTGCAATTTCACACACTTTAGCACATTTTGCAAAACAAATCCCGAGTGTTGCAGTGTTCACTGGCTGGCTTTTTGTCATTAAATGTTGAAAGTTATGTAATAGAAAGTGTGCCAAAGAGTGTTCTTTATTCAAAAGTATTACTATTTTTTCAGTGCATTCCTAAATCTTCACAATGGTTTTTCACCTACTAAGGTTATGCCAATATGATGTCTTTGCACTCTTGGATTTGACAAAGGCCCCAGTCTCATGAAGGAGGCTGTGAACATTCCAGGCAGTGTCATTTCCTCCTGTTAGAAATGGAAACATAGGGGGAAAAATAACTACTCATTTGTTTTTCATTATTTTCCAACATTATTGGGTCCTCTCAACGAAGTATGTCAAAAAAAGAAGGTGATAAATTATTCCACTATTATATTTTATTTATCTTGAAATAGTTTGACTATAAGGGGTTAAGATACATATTTTAACCTCTTTAGCTGTATTAAAAATATGTTTAAGGGGTGCCTGGGTGGCGGAGTCGGTTAAGCGTCCAACTTCAGCCAGGTCACGATCTCGCGGTCCGTGAGTTCGAGCCCCGCGTCGGGCTCTGGGCTGATGGCTCAGAGCCTGGAGCCAGTTTCCGATTCTGTGTCTCCCTCTCTCTCTGCCCCTCCCCCGTTCATGCTCTGTCTCTCTCTGTCCCAAAAATAAATAAACGTTGAAAAAAAAATTTTTTTAAATATGTTTAAGACAAGGACTGAATTGGGGTACCTGGTCACTTAAGTGTCTGTTGATTTCAGCTCAGGTAAAGGTCTCACGGTTTGTGAGATTGAGCCCTGTGTTGGGCTGTGTTGGCAGCGAGGAGCCTGCTTAGGATTCTCTCTCTCCCTCTCTCTGCTCCTCCCCCACTTGCACACACTCAGGCTCTTTCTTTCTCTCTCTCAAAAATAAACAAACATTAAAAAAAAAAAGGCCCTGAATATAGCCATTGCCAATAATAAACAGGGTCATGTATACTTGTCAAAGATACAGAAGGTACTTACATTTTATTTATTTTGGTGTTCTCAAAAAGTCTTTGAAACCAGTTGGGCTCCTTCTATATATTCCAGTATCTGGAGATTTGTAAGTATTCTGTGGTGGCAATTGCTACCTGTTAGCATCATCATCATTAGATTATACATGTAGAAACCAGATTCCTCGTCAGACACATAATTCTATAATCTTGTTATCATCAGCTTTTCAAACTCTCCAGGTGTTTTTCCTTGGACCTAAATTCTTGAAGCAGAGGATAGACAGATTCCCTGCCACATGGTGCTGAGCTATTGACTACTGCATGGCAAATCTCCATTAGCCTCACTCAGCTTCTAAGATCCAAGTTGTCTGTGGTATTGGGGTCCAGTGTTAAGAAAGTTAAGAAAGAATACATTTTTGTGATATGGTCTGCTACTACTCTGTGCTTACCTTCTACCCTGTCTTCCCTCTAACACTCATGGGAGTTTTACTTCTTTGAGGATAACCTTGATCACTGTCTATAGTCCTATGAACACTACTTAGGGCTAAAGTTGTTGCTTTGCTAAGTTCGTTGCTCTGAGTTAAGGAGAATTGTGGCCAAGGACGCTGACCCATGGAATATTGTTCTTTGGCACAGTGTTTGAGGCTGAGGTGCCCAGAAATTAGAGGCTTTAGCAATACTGTATACGTTTACTCTGGCTTTTCTGTCTGGTTCTTCTAGGAAGGAAGTAGACAAACAGCTCATTCTGTTAATGAAAGTAGGTAGTCTGCAGAGAAGGGTGGCCAAGGAAGAATCCAGTTCTGGACACCTTCACCCACCCCTCTGGAAGAGTTATCCCCATATCCCAACTTTCTTGCACTGCTTCCGTTGTTCTTGCCTTGGCTCTTGTGTCTTTTTAGGAGGTACCAGCTCTGTTGTCTAGTTTGGTTGTTTTCTTCATTTTAAAGGAGCATTTGTCATTTGTGGCACAAGGATGCATATGTCACATACATGTCTCAGGAACCTTCTAAAGACCTTCACTAAAGGGCTGTGAGAGGAGGCGGAGGAGAGGGGGAAGAGATGGGCAACAGAACTACATGTCTGCAGCTTCTAGCCTGTGTCGGTTGCTCCAAAGGGTTTTACCACATAACCTCCCATCTTTCCATTCCTTCTTTTACCTGTTCTGTCTTCCCTCTTCCCATTCTTTTCCCCCCAATCCCTGACAAAAGGACAAAGGTGAGAGAAATAGGGAAGTTTCATGGAAACATATTAGATTGAAAATATTTTTGTAAGTCAAAAATGTTTGACTGCTTAACAGTGTTACATGGTTCAACTTCAACTATGCAAGAATTTCAGTTCTTGCAAGCCACATCACAGACTTCTTAGGTATTAACAACACTAATATTTATCAAGCTTTATAATATGCTGGGCGCCAAGTGCTTTACACAGAGTATCTCGCTCAGTGATCTTTGTAATCCTTAGAGGCAGGTTTTATTATTCACATATTTTGCTGGTTCACACAACTAGTGAATGATGGGATTGTAATTCACATCCATGCAGCCTATCTGTTCAGGCCTTCTCAGAATCCAATACAGAGATCCTTCCAACCACTCTTGCCCCTTAATATTTACTCTTTCATGTACTCAATTCTAGAAATGCAAGCTTCTTTGTGAATTCAGGTTGGATTAAATACAGGCAAGACCACTCAAGCAGGATTTATGGGATCTTACTTCAGCATGGTAAGCAGCAGTGAATTCTGTTCTTACACCTAAACATCCTGATTAGGCAAAATCAGAAACACCAAGCCACACCCTGCTTTATTTCAGCCTTGGACTTTATCAAGTACATCATTTCCTCCCATTTTGACTATTGTAAAGTAAACACCTTGGCTTATTGTAGGATATTAAAAGAAGAAGTGATTTGGTATGAATCTATTTCTCTTTTGATATTTAAAAGAGATACATATTCTCTGTATTCCTACTAGATTGCTCAATTCATGTCTTCTTTCCAATCTTCACCTTGTTCATTTCTCTTTCAGTTAATCACATTTCCCAGATCTAGGTGGCTCTGAGATCTGTAGTGGATAAAACCCGAAAACCAAGATCTTTGTTTTAATTCACATTCTGCTTAGGTTAAGGGAGACCTGGATCACTGGGTCACATCACCATCCAGTCACTGGATCACTGTAAATATGTGCCCTACCTCTGGAAATGATCACAAACTGTTTCCCTGCATCTAAATAAGTAGATTGCGATTCCTTTGAGGGTTGTTTTTTGTTGTTGTTTTGGGATTTCCCCCCCCCCCCCCCAGTGTGGGTTGTTTCCTGGTAGATTATTGTATTTCATGTTACCTTTCCTTCGCTTCTTTGTTTTGTTTTGTTTTGTTTTTTTGGCTTCACTTCCTCCTTCTATTGTTATAGATGTCTTTTTCCTCTCATCACTTTTCCTGTTGCCTTTCCAATTGGGTGGGGCCCCCATCCAATTCACTCACTGTCTGGCTCTAGAGTATCTTTAGTCCCAGGGGAAAACAATCTTGTGCCAAATAGTTAGAATCCCTGGGGCATCAGAAGAAAGATCCCAGAGACTAAGTATCCCTAAAATTTTCCTTTATTGATTTTATGTTAGAATGAAATCCAAGGATGCCTAATTAGGGGGAAAAAAATTCATCCTTTTGGCCTCCTAATCCCAGACCATTCTGAACTCTGACAGCTCCAACATCCATCAAATCAAACAATGAAATCAACTTTGGTTACTTAGCATAATAGAAATAAACTTGTAATATTCTATTAGTGAAGGATCAATGTCTCCTGTCTTGAAAATAAACATCAGAGCTTGGCCTCAACATTTATGTAGCAGCAGGAGACCATTATTTTGTGGCAACATTCGATTACATTGACATCAAGACAGATTTATTAAATTAATAAATAGTACATGATTTTCAGCCTTTCATTTCCAACCGTCACCACCACCGCACTCCTCAAGGTGATCTTCTGAAATCCTTCATCCTTATTATCTATGACCTCTATTTCCTTTTTGTTGTTTGTCATTTTATACTCAAATTAATATTTTTAGTATCTATTTTTTTGGATGGAAATTTTTAATTGGTTATTAAGAAGAAAGCTAATAATGAGAATCATCAAATTATTAATTGTTAAAATATTTTAGTGGTGTAATATTTGAAAAGGAAGTATTTCAGATATGCTTTTCAGAGTTCTGAATGTGACTAATAACAAAAGGCCACAACTTCTGCTGTCTCTTCCTCTAACTTTCAACCTCAGGGCCTTTGCCCTGGCTGTTTCTTCTGCCTGGAACGTTCTTCCTTCTGTTCTTTGCATGGCTGGTTTTTTTTTCTCATACTTAAGTCTGCTGGAATGTCATTTCCACAGAAAGTTTTTCTCTAAGAGTCCTTTTTAAAGTGCTTATTCCCCCATCCTCAGTCACTGTTCCTCCTGCTGCTGTTTTATTTTCTTTTTAATCACATGTCATATTTGAAAATGTCCATGATTTGAATTACTCTGTTGGCTTGCATAGTCTATGTGGGCAGTGGTCTTATCCTTCTTCTCATACTAGATCTCTATGTCTTAAGACCTGGAACAGTACCAGATACCCAGCAGCACTCACTAAACAAATACTCATGGACTGACTGGATGGATGAATGAATGAATGAATGAATAAATAAATGAATGAATCTAATAAAACAGTCATACATGAGTAACCTCAGATCCTAGCTCACTTAGATATTTGCAACATGCAATCTTTCCAGCCCTCTGCCCTACCGCTCCAATCCAGGGGATCCTTATATTTTTAGGAACAATAGTGATTGGACAGAGAGTACCAGCACACCTTCAGATTTTAGGCTTCTGCTCTTACTCCAATTTATTGTTCCAGCATCTAAATCAATTTAGCAGAATCTTGGTGAGCAGGACATGAGAGAGAGAAGTATTTTCTCCTCTTTTGTATCTCCACAGATGTAACTTACTTAGAGTTCCAAGTGGCTTCATGTTGCTGACAATAAGGAAACAAGTAGCACATAGTCAGCAGATTAGTTTTCAGTAATAAGCTTTCATTATGTTACTCTCCTACTCAAAAACCTCAATGCCTCCTCACTGCCTATAGGATAACTTTCTCTCCCCTCAGATTTTAAATTTTTTTTTTCAACGTTTATTTATTTTTGGGACAGAGAGAGGCAGAGCATGAACAGGGGAGGGGCAGAGAGAGAGGGAGACACAGAATCGGAAACTGGCTCCAGGCTCTGAGCCATCAGCCCAGAGCCTGACGCGGGGCTCGAACTCCCGGACCGCAAGATCGTGACCTGGCTGAAGTTGGACGCTTAACCGACTGCGCCACCCAGGCGCCCCTCCCCTCAGATTTTAATCTAATCTGATCCATCAGTACCTACAGCCTTCACTATGTTGTAGTTATTTATGCATGTCTGTCTTCCCTACCAGAGTATATATTCCTTGAAAACAGCCTCTTCATTCACAGACGCTTATAGAATACCTACATGTTGAGCCTTATATGAGCCTTATATGAATATATGAATATATTGTTGAAGAAGATGTTTCCCTGCTTTCAAGCCCTACAATTCCTACCCCAGTTTCTACTTTGCCTTTGGGAAATGATTACTAATGTTTCTGGAATTAAATTTTAGTTCCAGTAGCTGCAGTCTAAAAACCTGGATTTGGATTCCCTGCTCCATTATTAGCTGTGTGATCTTAGCCAAGTCGCTTAACTTCTCAGTGTCTCAGTTTTATCAGTTGCAAACTGAGATGTTACTACTGTATGTTAGGGTTATAATGAGGAATGAATGAGGAAATGCACATACTGGGTCTAGCAAAGAGCTTGGCATATCATACATGCTTAGCGAATGTTTTCTTCCTCAGAGTTGGGGCATGCCCTATGTGGTCTGTTACTTTTCAAATATACCTGGCACATCTGTCAACACTGTATTACTTCATATCATATCATGAGTACTATGATTTCCTCTTGCCTTGCATGACTTTCCCTAGTCCTATCCAATTCTTAACTCCTTTGAAAGCCATTCTCTGCTCTTATAATTATATCACACATAATAAGTGGCCTTTTACTAGAACTTAACAGTTCCTGGGTCTCATCTCTGAAATGAGTATTACTGTAAGGATAATAATTGTGATTCTTTAGCAGAGCCCAAGATGGTCCTATATTGATAGCATGCATCTGCTATCTCTTATCTGAATTTAGTAACTAGAAAACGTGATGCCAAATTCAACAGTTTCTGTCTTGGTTGCAGTTGGTCACTGTGATGACGTCATTCCAAGTTTCATGGATTCAAGGGTGAAAACAAGAATTTTGATGTCATTTAGTCAAATCTGCAAAGAAGGATGTTCCACAGTGTTCCTTAATCCCAGTGAAGAAACTCTTATCTTTAACTGTTAATACAATGTTAAGTACTTTTCCTCATTGAATCAGCAATGCAATGGGAAAAAAATTAAGTCATCCTCTTCCTCATAATAAGCCTGCATATACTTCAAGACCGTCATCAAGTAATCCTCTTCTCCCAAATGAACAATCAAAATATTTATTTGCATAGCTAATATCACAGACGGTCTAGGCAAATAGACAAAGTCTCTCTCCTGTGAATACTATTAGCTTGTAGTTCATGGTTTAGGCAACTGCTCTAGAGTGAAATAAAATCTTCAGAGACTTCTACTGGTCAATCAACACTTAAAATGTTTTTCTAAGCTACTCCTGGTAATTGGAATATTTTAAGCATTTGTTAAAGGTAGAATAGTAATACTTAAAACAGTAGCAGTATAGTTATCCACTCAACAAGCATTCATTGAATACCTACCGTATGTAGTATAGAGCAACATAGTATTTTGCTAAGCAATAGGTGGGGGTGATGGAAGAATCTGTTAGAAGCAGTAGCCACCGTAAAGAACTTAAAAGAAAGACACAAAGCTTTACTAAATAACTTACCATGAGCCAGGCACTGCGCTAAGTGCTGAGGATGCACATATAAAGTTTCTTTGAGGAGCTCATAATCTAGAGAGGAGTATACCAGCCTTATATTTCAATATGGCATTTTAAGTGTTATGAAGGATGTTAGTGGCACTGGGTATTCTGGGTCATGGAGGACTACTTCTACCTGGAGTTTGCTTGACAGGTGAGAGGAGCCTGGACTAAGGAATAAAGCTTAGCTAAATTAAAATAATAATAATAATAATAATAATAATAATAATAACAACCTAAAAAATAACACAGGGAAGGGCATTTCAACAATGGGAGCTACATATACTAAGGCAGAAGAGAGATCATGCACATTCCAGAAGCTACAAGGAATTTGCCTGTAGTGGGAAGACTGGAGACCGTTGTGGAGATAAAGCTGGCGAGTCAGCAAAGACTGATTCATGAAGAGTTTTATATGAGCACTATGAAAAAGACTGGGCTTTAAATCCTTGAGTAGCCTTGGGAAGCCACTAGAGGATTTTAGGCAGAGGAATTACCTGATCAGATTTGTAATTTAGAAAAATCACTCTGACCTTTGTGTGAAGGAGAGATGGGAGAGTCAATGGAGGCAGGGAAGTGGAGGGGTTATTACAAGGATCCAGGTGGTAACTGATGCAGGAAGGACCCAAGCTAGGTGCAGTAAGGGATGGAGAAGAGAGAATCACATATGACATAGAGATGGAGAAAAAGGAGAACTGGGACTACTGTGTATACATTTATGTATACATCTTATACATAAGATCGGGCAAAGATTATCTATTTGACCATCTTCACATATCTTTCACATAGACAAGGACAGTTTACTCCATATACTGCATGTACAAGTCCTTTAACTATAAATTACTTGATGTGATAAAACCAACTTTATTTTTCAGTGAGAATACATCTTTTCAATAACAATGGAAATTGTCGGGGAAATCAGCATTTTTATTTCTTTTCTTCAGGTTTTTTTTTTTAAGTTTATTTATTTTGAGAGAGAGAGAGAGAGCATCTGCATGACTCAGGTGCCCCTCTCTTCAGGTTTATAATGTATAAAGTGCTTCCTAGAATTCCTCCCAACAAACTCCCAAACAGACAAAAATAAACCAAAAATTAGAACCACAACCAAACCAAAGAAAAATTTTTATTTATTTATTTATTTATTTATTTATTTATTTATTTATTTATTTATTTTGAGACAGAGACAAAGCATGAGCAGGGGAGGGGCAGAGAGAAGAGAGACACAGAATCTGAAGCAGGATCCAGGCTCTGAGCTGTCAGCACAGGCCTGATGTGGGGCTCGAACTCATGGACTATGAGATCATGACCTGAGCCAAAGCTGGATGCCCGACGAACTGAGCCACCCAGGCGCCCCAAAAGAAAAATTATTTTTAAAAAAAGATACACAGAAGGGCACCTGGTTAGCTCAGTTGGTTAAGTGTCTGACTCTTGATTTTGCTCAAGTCATGATCTCACAGTCCTTGAGATCAAACCTTACATCAGGCTCTGTGCTGATGGGCGCCTAGCCTGCTTGGGATTCTCTCTCCTTCTCTCTCTGCCCCTCCCCTGCTGGTGCTCTATCTCTCAAAATAAACTAACATCTTTTTTAAAAGTTACATAGATACATTGATAGATTCAGGATAAGGAACATTTCAAAATTCTGGCTTAGATCATTTAGACCTTGACTGGAAAAGCTTCCAGATCCTATAGAACTTGCCTGCTGTTGAAGGTTAGGTTCTCTGAAAACAGAGTCTAAGATGAGTATGAAATACACCATGTTTACTAGGCACCAACTCCATGAAAGGAGAGGGGAAGAAGTAGGATTGTGTATGGGGCGCCTGAGTGGCTCAGTTGGTTAAGCATCCGACTTCAGCTCAGGTCACGATCTCACGGTCCGTGAGTTTGAGCCCCGCGTCAGGCTCTGGGCTGATGGCTCGGAGCCTGGTGCCTGCTTCCGATTCTGTGTCTCCCTCTCTCTCTGCCCCTCCCCCGTTCATGCTCTGTCTCTCTCTGTCTCAAAAATAAATAAACGTTAAAAAAAAAAAATTAAAAAAAGAAGTAGGATTGTGTAAAGGAAGAAGCCAGCCCCAGTGCAGGCCTTACAAAGCCTCAGCCAATATACTGCAGATCTCTAGAGAGATCTCCTGTGGCCCTGCCAAAATGACCTGGCTTTTATGCCCTAGTCTCACTCATCTGAGGAGAGCTGCCTTAGGGAGGACATGATCTCTGGAGAGGTGGTTCTTAGCAGCTGAGGCAACCCCTGAAGATGCTGGCACTCCCCCTTGATATCAGGTCCTTCTTTGAAAGGAGACCTCTGTGGATGCCACACCTGCACACCAACGTTTGTATAGAGCTTGAAGACAGACCAGGCCATCTTCCTGGCCTTGGTAGAACTAAGTCTGCATACCTACATCACCTCAACCATATCTCTAGATCTCCTACCCTTGTAAGTGCTATTTTCAGAATTATAGAAAAATGAGAAAATGAGAAAAGAATTGAAAGCTGAGTTTAAAATTATTTATTAATAATAAAATACCAGTGGGAATTAAAAGAAAAAAAATGATGTGAGGATATTGTTATCTTACCTTTCTACATGTACAGTGGAAAATCACAGATTTAATAAAATATACTAAGCAATTACATCACTTCATGGAATCCAGCACATTAGAAACTGGCGTAGAGCTCTCCTGAACTATGCAAGTCAACTGTGGTTTCCTTTCTCCATCCAGTCAGTTACAGCCTACCTGAGGGACCTTTATGAAGGCATTTAAATTCTCTTTGCTTGAGTCACTAATAATTGAACAGTACTCATAACAGGAATACTATCATGTTGAAATTATGCCACAAGGTACAAGATGGAAGGGGAGATAATTTTAAAAGCCAATAGGATGACTAAAGAAAAAAATGGCTCATCAGAGTTTAGAATATCAGTCTTTTTCAACATTATGGCAGAGTGAGGGGCAGAAAATAGGATCTTTCATTGTAATTCCTATAATTTAGGACTATGCACTGAGTTCATAAATTCCTCATCCCTCAGAATTTATCTCTATGGTTAAAACTTACTGATTTAGATTCCATAAATTTGTCATGTTGCGGTAGTAATACAGTTGTAGTGTGTCATTCTGGCTGAGAAAATATTTTATAATGATTTTTTTTTTCCCTGAAAAGAAGGAGCCTACTAATATTGTCCAAGCATGTCTTCAAACTTTGGGTCTGCCTATATTTCCATAATGTCAGCTGTGGTCATGACCCATTACCATGGGCCAATAATGACTTACATTTTTAAACCTAATTGAATTATTCTTAACAAATACCACTTTTTCTTACATTATGCAAACTATTTAGAAAATAAATAATAAATAGCCTTTACTTAAAAATATATATATTTCTATTGATTTGGATGGGTTTTTCTGTTCCTCTTCTTTTTTTATTTTTCTAAATTTTTTAATGTTTCTTTATTTTTGAGAGAGACAGAGCGTGAGTTTGGGAGGGGCAGAGAGAGAGGGAGACACAGAATCTGAAGCAAGCTTCAGGCTCCAAGCTGTCAGCAGAGAACCCGATGCAAGGCTCGAACCCACGAACTGAGCCGAAGTCAACGCTCAACTGACTGAGCCACCCAGGCACCCCTTTGTCTTCCTCTTTCATTGTAACCCCTCTATCTACCCCAACTAGTAGGGTTCTGCATTCCTTCCTATATACCAGAGAATGTCTGTCCATCCAACCCTAGGTAAAACCAGATTAGAGCAATAATATAGATCTGAGAAGAAGGTGGAAGAAGAGGGAGAAGGGAGCTCTGAAATGGGTAAATGAGAATCTGCAAACTAAATGAATATGCTCCCAAAACATGTGAAGAGTAACCACCCCTCACTAGTTTCTCACAAACACCTTGGTCTTAGAGTTTATTCCTCACGAACCATATTACTTGCCTATGGAAAATAATGCACTTCAAAGTTGTCATTCCTAAAAGTTGTCATAGCTTAAAAAAAAATCCACTAATCAAATTAACTGCTTTGATTTTCAGAATGTATGTGTCTAATCAGCAATTACATTAGATGTCTTTAAAAATTCTTGGGGCGCCTGGGTGGCTTGGTCGGTTAGGTGTCCGACTTCGGCTCAGGTCATGATCTCACGGTCCGTGAGTTCGAGCCCCGCGTCGGGCTCTGTGCTGACAGCTCAGAGCCTGGAGCCTGTTTCAGAATCTGTGTCTCCCTCTCTCCCTGCTCCTCCCCTGTTCATGCTCTGTCTCTCTCTGTCTCAAAAATAAATAAATATTTATTTATTTATTTATTTATTTATTTATTGCAGAGAAGATCTTGACACTGCATCCATCACAATTGCCATAGAAGACCCTTGTGGCCCTACCTCCATCATCTCAGTGTTCACTGTTAGTTCTGGACATTGAATGCCAGAACCTCCATTGCTGTCCTCCCTCCAAAACCAGAAGCCTCCACTGCCACTTTTGCCAGAAAATGTATTCTGTAAGACACCTACTTCCTCTCATTGTTCTCTTCCAAAACAATTTCTCCTACATGCAAGGTGGATTGCCTGAGCCTAGGTCGTAACTTGTGCGCCGTTGCTATAAAAGAAGCTGGGAAAACGCGTTTGGGCCTTATGTGGTGGGAAGGCAGGACTCATGCTATGGGGAATTCCTCAAACATAGAAAAAGTATCCGAAAGGTGATAAGCAGCCAGAAAAACCAGAACATGGAAGGCAACCAAATACAGAGCTCAAAATGTGTGCATCAAATTACTGGTAGTGATGGTTAAATTTCCCCAATCATGGAACTGAGGGAAATACTGCTCATCCCCAGGGAGCTGGAGAGGAGTCATTTGAGCACTTCTTGCTGACATCTTTCGTTGTGCTCCAGACTGTTCCAGATGGCAGGAAGTCCCTGCTCAGGCCTCTGGCTGGGACTTTCTCCAAAAGCTGACCCTCAACACTGCACGGGGGCAAGCTGCCAGAGCAGCAGGGAAAGACGACTCACCTACACAGGCACAACCCGTTCTCCAAACACCCTGGAAATATAACTGACACACAGTGGGGAAAAGAGCAGGTTTTCAAGCCTTGTTACTATGCATATGCTAATTATTAGGCAGAGGGGAACATGATAATTGAGTTATGAAACAACTAAATAAAAATAGACTACCTGACAGAGAGCTTCTTTACATGACGTTTTTACACAAGAATAAACAATGTGTTCTTTGTAGAGCTTAAAAAAAAAAAAGGGTTAGTTTTATTCTGTAAACTACAGTCTCTTGTTGTAACTAGACTAGTGCTTGTATTTGTTGACATTTTGATTTATAAAAAAACCTGAACAAGTTCAATTTCAATAATTCTTTTTGTTCAGGCAATACCAGAGAAATGGGGGAAATATTGATGTCCCCCCTCCCAGCCCCCCACAAATGGCATATGCAAGAGCTTTCAAATTCTCTTTGTTCAACTCTGGGTCAGATTTCATGAAGAAATAATTGAAATTCCTTTTGTTCCCCATTCTTCCATACATAGAGGTTTGTGTTCCTGATGAGCACCAAGAATCTTCCACAGAACTTTGTCTTTGAAAGATGAAATAACCTATTTCCCTCAACTCTTCTCAATCTTATTTCTGTGTTTCAATTGCTCTCCATACTTAACCACAACAAGGAATGTGTGCTATTTAATTCACTCTTGAAAAATTCAACCTAATGCCTAGAACTAGTGGCATGTGCTAAGAAGTGGCCAAAGTAGGAAGCACCTGGGTGGCTTGATAGGTTAAGTGTCTGACTCTTAGTTTCGGCTCGGGTTGTGATCTCACAGTTCATGGGTTCGAGTCCGCATCAGGCTCTGTGCAGACAGTGGGGAGGCTGCTTGGGATTCTCTCTTTCCTTCTCTCTCTACCCCTTTCCCATTCGTGCTCACACATGCATTCTCTCTCAAAATAAATAAATAAACTTAAAAAAAAGGTGGGGGGCACCTGAGTGGCTCAGTTGGTTAAGCATCCAACTCTTTGTTTCAGGTTTTGTGATTCAAACCACACATTGGGCTTTGTGCTGACAGTGCAGAGCCTGCTTGGGATTCTCTCTTTTTTCTCTCTCCCTCTTCCCCTTCCCTGTTCATGCTGTCTCTGTCTCTCTACAGATTGACAAATAAACTTAAAAAATAAAAAATTTTAGCCTGGGTGGCTCCGTTGGTTGAGCATCAAACTTTGGCTCAGGTCATGATCTCATGGCTGGTGAGTTCAAGCCCCACGTTGAGCTGTCAGCACAGAGCCCAGAGCCTGCTTCAGATTCTGTCTCCTCTCTCTCTGCCCCTTCCCTGCTCACACTTTGTCTTTCTCTCTCAAAAATAAACATTAAAAATTTTTTTTAAATAAGAAATAAAAATTTTTAAAAATTATTAAAAGAAAAGCAGGGGAGCATAGGTGGCTCAGTCGGTTAAGCGTCTGACTTCACCTCAAGTCATGATCTCATGATTCATGAGTTCGAGTCCAGCATCGGGCTCTGTGCTGACAACTCAGTCTGGAGTCGGCTTTGGATTCTGTGTCTCCTTCTCTGTCTGCTCCTCCCCCCACTCACATTCTGTCTCCCTTTCTCTCTCTCTCAGAAATAATAAAAACAAAAAAAAAAATTAATGTTTAAAAAATTAAAAAAATAAATAAAGAAGTGGCCAAAGTAGAACCTAAAGCAGAGAAGTAAAGGGTACTTAGGTTCTAGTTAGCATTTTTTAACACTGAGTCACTGTGGATAAAACCAAGAGTAAATTATACCTATGAAATGGCAAACAAATAGTTCCCCATTTATTCATATTAATGATGAATTTGCATAATATTCTTGGAGATCCTTTGTTTGAGAAGAAAGACAACAAGTAAAGATAGTAATATATAATAAAACAATTTAGAAGGAGTCCCAGGTAAGCCATGCTTGCTCATAAAATGTTACTTTCTTCACATCAAATGATAAAAGTGAAAAAAAATAAAAGGGAGTATTCAAAGTACAGTTTCTGATAAGAGGAAGCAACCAGATAATTTAAAGAAAATGCCTCTAAATTGGATGCTAATTTGTGTTATCTACAGAGAAATTCCCTTTCCCCAAGTAACCACTAAACATAAATGCATTTGTGACTATGGTAGGAAGTGCCCTTCCTTGGATGCATGTTTGCCTTTATAATTCGCCTGCCTAGAATCATCTATGATTTCTACCATTAGGGTAATAAACAATGGAGATTACTTTTAAAAACATACTTGTCAGCATAGCACATTCACTTTTGCAACAGGTTCCATTTCACACACATAGAGCAAGGAATTAAACTTAATTGCTAACTCAGGCTTAACATACCAGAATCTTCCAGATAAATTATATTTTAAAAGGTTACTCAGAGCTCCCCTCCTCTAAGTTTCTGAAGCAGGAAGGTTGAATATTGCTCAAGAATACCCAGAATGCAGTGTGATAATTTAATAGATCACTCTATATCCTAAAGCTGAGAAGACCAAGAAACAGACCCATGTTGTTGTTGCCCATGACCCAGCGACATGTTTTGCCTCACCACTAGAGAGAGATACTGGACAAGTGTGGTAACTAATATTTCCCGCTTTTTTGTGAAATGATATGTTCATGGTATATCACAGGTGATATTTTAGGCTTTATCAATTGAGGCATGCTGTTTTTGTCAGTGGGAATGTTAAGTGACAACTAATAACTTTGGATCCAAAGTTGCCTGAAAATCTGAGGATGGACTTTGCCCCACTTGCATTGTTTCCAAATCAGTCAGGTCTCATTTGAAGCCCAAATGTGACAATGATCTATCTTATACTGGTTATGTAGTTTATTAAATGGAGGACTTCTACTTCCCTTCCTTGATTTTATTTCTGTCTTGACCACTACACTT
Source organism: Prionailurus viverrinus (assembly GCF_022837055.1). Lineage (NCBI taxonomy): Eukaryota > Metazoa > Chordata > Mammalia > Carnivora > Felidae > Prionailurus > Prionailurus viverrinus. The sequence continues at coordinate 146,066,045 of NC_062561.1, forward strand.
CCCTTCACCAGAGAGAAGATCTAGAAAGAAGAAAAAAAATGAAATTCAAATTTATGAATTACTTGTTATTACCAGGGTTGAGGAGAATAATTTGAAGTGTTTGGGGGGAAAAAAGGTTTGAAAGTTATCTATGGCTTTGTATACTTGTTCCTATTGCAAAACCAAGCTACTTAAGCACTAATAAGGTGTTTTAATATATACTTACTAGGAAAAGTCTACTGTTTTCAGAATGCTTTTATGCTACCATCTCACTAGATCCTCCTAAAATTCCTGTGAGATGTTATTTATCTTAACACCATCATTAATCACTCCATTTTATAGGTGAAAAAACTGAGGGCACAATGTTAAATGTTGCTCAGGAATACCCAGCCAATAGTGGTAAAGTTGAAACTAGATACTGGGTCTTCTAACCTATGATCCCAGATCCCTTCTACTTGGTCATCTGCCTCTGCTTTTGGGACAGTCACAAAAGCTCATAGCTGAAAGGCTCTTACATGCTGTTGTCCACTTCATAACCTGCTGTATTCCAAAAATGCAGTTGTAGAACTTAGAATGCGCTGTCCCACTAGAACAGTAATGTCTATTTTCCATAGACCCCTATGTCATTTCATAAGAACCTATGCCTAACCCACAAGAGTTAAATATGTTCCTTTAAGACAAAGTATGTTTCACAGACCAATATTCCCTTAAGAAAGTTTCAAGGAAAAAACGTTCTAAGGCCAAATAAGTTTGGGAAACACAGCATATCATATATCCCACTCAGAGATTCATAATGTACATTTGCATATTAAAGGCTTTAAGAAGTTCTGCAGGAAAGAAAACTGCTTAAAATTGTTCCATTGAGAATTCATCAACCTTCTTTGACTTTGAAACCCTTTCACTGAGTAACAGATATTAACACCCAAAACTAGAGTTCCCCAAAACACATTTTGGACATTACTGCTGTAGGAAAATATGTTGTCACAATTTAAGATGTTAGGAGCATCTCTGCTGCTCTGAAATTGGGGGTTACCTTGAATATAAGATAGGTTCTGTGGATCATTCCCGTAATATCAGTCTGGAGCTAAAATCAGCCATGGATGTTGAGACATAAAGCAGGGTCAGACACTGAAGGATAAGGAACAGAACAATAAAGGATAGGAATGATGCCTGGGAACACTGAGATAAAACCAAGATGATGGGGCTGGGGACACATGAATGATGAGAGTGACAAGGGAGCAGCTAACTTGGGAATTTATCCTACCTTCCTCTTTCTTCTTTCTCAAATCCTGCTGCTATAGACACTTTCCTAGACCAAACCAAGGGTAGGAAGCAGAGATGAAGCTGAGAGGAGGGGTGGACCCAAACATTAATGGTTGCCATGGAAGGAAAAAACAGAGAATAGAGACATGCCATAGAGGTGCAGCAAAGAGGGTACCTAGTAGAAGCAACTACTTTCCAGTTACCATGTTAAGGAAAGGAAGAAAGCCAAAGACTCCCTTTATAGCTTATGTCCTCCAAGAGTCAGATGAGCATCCAATGTATCATCCATACTGGGACACTTTTGGAGTGAAAGTGGCACTGTTAATAACCATGCGAGAACAACATATGTAAACTGGGGCATCCCAGGCACACGAAATTAGTGCCTGCGATAAGTTATATGCTGTTCCTTTCTGAACTATGAATCATGGCATTTAGAAAAAAAGAGAAAAAAAGATGTAAGAGATATGCATGTTTGTGGTAATAGTGTGAACCATAATGGGTTCTACTTTAAATAAGTTGTTTAGACCAAAATATTCTCATGACCCCATTCAGCAAACATGTATTGAGCATCTGTGGTGTGGAAAGCCCTGTGCTCAACACTGTGGAGGTTGTAGATAAGCAATACACATCAATGCTCTCAAGGAGCCTCCAGTCAACACAATGAATTAAGAGATTCAAATGACCAAAGCTGCAAGTAAATTATCACAGATGGTCATCTAGAGAGCTAAGAACATATGCTGGGGAAGTTCTGAAGAGGGCTAACCTGAGAGGCTCTGGAAATTTGGCAATGTGGGAAGGACAAAAAGATTATTATCAGGGAGTGCCCGGGTGGCTCAGTAGGTGGTTGAGTGTCTGACTCTCGGGTTTGGCTCAGGGCATGATCTTATGGTTCATGAGATGAAGCCCCACATCGGGCTCCATGTTCTTAGTGCATATTCTCTCTCTACTTAGGGTTTCTCTCTCCCTCTCTCTCTGCCCCTGCCCCCTTCTCCCTTTCAAAATAAATAAACATTTAAAAAAAGATTAATTATCAGGCCTGGAGTGAAGGAAGGAGAAAGTAGAGCTTTCTGGGTGATAAGACAGCACCAAGCAAAAGTAGAGAGAAGCCTGTTTGTGGGAGCATGGGGAGCATGGTCCCATTTGGCAGGAATTTAGGATTTGTGAAGAGAAATGGTGGCAGATAAGTGGGGAAAGCAAGTTGCGGCAAGCCTGTATAGGGACTTGAATGCCAATGTAAATCAAGTGGAAATAATTCAGGAAATAATCAAGAGCTTTGATTGTATAGTAGCAGCCTGAGACAACCACAAGTACAACCACAACCACTTGCCACTTTGGAAATCTTTGGAAAAGTTGGGGCCAGTTTTGCACTATCATAAGGTTGAACCCAGAACGCTAAAGGACTTGGAAACATTTGGGTTAAATATAAGTATGTATTAAGATTCTTATCAAATCCAAAGTAGGCAATTATAATGAGTTTTGCATTGCTGCTATAAAACATTACTATAAATATAGTGGCCTAAAAAAAAATAGAAATTTACTATCTGACAGTTCTGTAGGTTAGAGGTCCAACATAAGTCTCAATGGGCTAAAATCAAGGTGGCAGCAGGGCTACGTTCTTCTCTAGAGGGTTGAGGGGAAGGCCCATTTCCTTGTCTTCTCCAGCTTCTAGAGGCTATTCACATTCCTTAGCTCATAGCCCAGTTGCTCTGTCCACAAAAGTAACAATGGTAGATGGAGTCCTAACACTGCATCACTCTACCTCCTCTGCCTCTTTCTTACACTTTTAAAGATACTAGTAATTATATTTGGCTCATCTGAATAATCCAGGAGGATCTCCCTATCTGTTAATTAGCAACTAGTTTTTTTTTTTTTTTTTCTGAGAGACAGAGAGAGAGAGAGAGAGAGAGAGAGAGAGAGAGAGACTATCCTAAGCAGGCTCCATGCTCATCCCAGAGCCCAATCCCACCACCCCGGGATCATGACCTGGGCCGAAATCAAGAGTCAGATGCTCAATGAACTGAGCCACCTAGATACACTAGTTAGCAAGCAGTTTAATTCTCCTTTGCCATGTAAGTAACATACTCACAGGTTCCTGGGATTAGGACATGGACATGTTTGGGGAGTTATTATTGTGCTTAGCACAGTAATGTAACAGTTAGGACCTTCCATGATGTTTTTATTCTCCCCAGTCCCCTTTGCCCAGACATAAGCGAATGGCGTCATCCTTTATTTCTCAAAGCAGCTCTAATACTCATTGTGTACATAACAGACTTTTACTGAAGATTTGTGGATCGCAACAGGTGATCACAGTACAGTATAGAAAAGCACTTAAATTTGAATATAAAATTTCTTTGCTTCTCATGTTTTTGACCATAGAGAGTTTCTTTTTAGCTGTTTTCTCTTTGGTCTGCCCACTCTCCTCATCTCCAGGGACCCTTTCCCCCCTTATTCTCTCTTCTTTGAGCCTCAGGCCTGCCAAAATACCTCCCTCCCAATCCTCACTGGAAATGGAAAATTCCTGTTACTTTTATTATTTAAAGCAATTTGGCTTGTTTGGCTCAGCCTTTCCCCTCCAGGATATGTCCTCGGCCTTCCCTTTCATTACCAAAAAGATCCATCAGCATCTTTTTTGAGACAGATTCTGTGTCTTCAGTCCATTTTAGTTATTTTTAATAGTAATTATTATCTTCCCCTTCATGCTATTAGAGAAAGCTTTAATACCAATTTTAGAAAGAATGTTCCCTTTCCATTATTGGTGGGTTACCTTCTGCAGTACAAGGAGTCATTGGACCAGTGGTTTACAAAGAAATGAAACAAAGTGGTGAGCTGTCACCTGGGATGCCACAATCAACCTGACTCTAGGAATCAGGAGACCTGGGTGCTTGTTCTAGGTTCTCAAATGACCTGGTGACTTTGAGCAAGTTACAACCTCTCTGAGTCACCATTTTGTTAGTATAAAACAGGAAGGTTGAGTTAGATGTTCTCTCCAAAATTCTGTAAATACCTCAATGAATTAGTGGAGTTTATGTTTGTGGCCTAGGAGCTTATTTGACATAATAAACAGTTAAAAGCAAACCAGTGTCACAGGAGATTTTGGGACTCCCAGAAATTTTACTCCTGTGGTATCTGGATTAAACATCCGGGATTACATTCAGTTTAGAGACCTTAAGCTTTGTTTTTTTTTTTGTTTTTTGTTTTTTGTTTTTTTTGAAAGGGCTGATGGGTGTAGACAACCCATGCCAGCTACAATGATGGACCGAAAAGAAAAACATGACAGGAATCAGTGTGTTTTGAGAAAGATTAATATAGCAGTTAGGTATGGGATGGAATGATATAGCAGGCGATGGGCAGCAGGAAAACCAATTAAGAGATTGTTGTAAAAGTTCAGGCATAATAAAAATGTAACAGGATGCTAGATGGGACTTTTCCTGTTGTCTCAGGGTTTCCGCCAAAGCTCCACAGCTGAGGACAATAGGCAATAAGAGTTCACACGTTCTAAAGAAAGTTGCTAAACACATCCATGCGTGATTTGCTGATTCTTTGACTGTCCATTCTATCATGGCCTCATCCTATATAAGAGAAGTTACTGAATCATTAAAGAGAAGAGTCTGCGAAATAAGGGGATTTGCAAAAGTTGGAAGTGCATTGGTTTTTCACTCTTCTCAAATACATGTTCTCTAGAGTTTGGGAAACAGAGAGGCTGATAACTGACCCTTACCTGAAGGTGGGTAAGGACAGAGAGAATAACAATGGAGAGTCTTACCTTCTGGAATTTGACCAGAAAAGGGGAGTGAATTTCCCCCCAAGCCAAATATATAGCATGGGAGGGAGCTGGGTTCCAGGGTTGCAATCTGGGCCAGAATATCACTTTTTTTTGGAGAACAGAACAGTGTTTGGCATTCTTGACAGCAGGGAGTTGGAGGGGTGACTGTTGCTGAAGAACACACAAAAATACTCCATGAAAGAAAGGGCCAGTATTGGAGAGCTGCTAGGACTGAGACCATTTGAGAGAGTATACCACGAAAGAACCAGGAAGGAAGTACAAGAAGCAGTAGGTACCATCTCCTCTAGTCCCCTCCACCCCTATCCAGTAGAAGCAGGTGATGGGGAAAGTAGACTAAGGAGGGCCAAGGAACAGACTCTGTTTTACTCCCACCAGTGATCTGGGGACTCCCTGGCCAGGCCTAAGCTGGAGTGAGGGGAGAAGCTTTAAACTGGATGGGAAATGGAAGTTTTGATTCAGATTGGACTAGGCTTTTTAAATTCTGAAAATGAGACTGTTGTCTAACATGCTAAAGTGACAAAAAAGTACACAGTATCTGCTTGAGATATCATCCAGGGGCAGAAAAGGAAGATAAGACAAACATGTTTGAAGGCAATGAAATTTAAAAACAATGCTTTTTCCTGTTTGCAACTCATAGAGCCCAGCTCCTATAATAAATTAGTATGACAGCAATAATAAATAATAATGATAATAATGACAATAATAATAGCAACCATTTGTTAATTATTGGCATCGTGTGCCAGACTTATGTTAGATGCTGAAGATACATTATTTCATTTAATCTTTTCAACAATCTCATGAGGTAGAACCTATGAAATTTAACCCCATTTAACAGAGGTTTACTTTCAGATGTTAAATGATTTGCCACAAAATACAGGTAATAAGTAGCTCATTTCAGACCCCACAATCCATTTAGGACTAGAATAAAGTAACAGTTATAAAAGAGGAAAGAAGCAAGGAATTAATGAATGAGATATCTGTGTTTATCATTTTAATCCAAGAGCGGATGAAGTAATTGATAAAAAGCAATGACACAATTTATTTACATTGATAGAACTTCAATTATCATGCAACCCACAAATAGCATTTGTTGCTAACTTTAAAACTAGTAAATGCATTTATTAAATAATTTGCTTTCCTTGGGTTGTTTTGGGTTTTTGTTTATTTGTTTTTTAAGAAATGTTGTCTGGTCACTTTACAATTAGTTCCCTGGAATATAACTAATATGCTAATTTGTCATTTCTACTATATAAATGTTTTATTATGCCTAAAATATTAGATGGAAATAACTGGGTTCACAGGGTACACAGGTTCATTACTTGAGTGGTGACGTAGATGCTTAAAACAGACACCTAAATTCAAGAATAACTTCTTCACTGTGAACTCCTTGAAGCAGGGATCTTATCTTACTTAAAATTGGGGTCTAACCCCCAAGGTCATGAGACAAGTATTTGACATATTGTAGATGCTTACTAATTCAGAAGTTTTTATTGAGCACCAACTGGGCTCCAGACACTGAATTAAGTGTTATATGTATATGACAAGAGTGAATTTCCTTATAGCGTGTGCTCACAGCCCTTGCCACACCCCTTCTACCTTCTAAATAGAATTCTGGATTTTGTTCTATATAGCTTCTATTATCTGCCCTCTGAGGAAAATCAGACTTTGTTGCCAGATTCCTGGACATGTATGATAAAGAATTGAGAGACTGGGAGCCAGAGAAACAGAACTAATGGGATAGGGGGAAGAGAGAGAGAAAGAAAGGATAGCCCTATGAAGGAAGGACTTTGGGGAGGATAATGGGGGAGAGGTTAATTTAGGGAATACTGTGGTCGATTACAAATGAGACCGCCTTTGTTGTGCTCTGAGAAACCCAAGTAAAGGATATGATTTATTTCTAACTGCTTCTAACCTCTTTTTGGTCCCCAAGATAGGAACATGCAGTCCCAGATTACATATATATTATTTCTAATCCTTGAACCACCCTGCCAATGGAAGCATTACTGTCTTTAATTTCCAGGTAAAGTAAGAGCCATGAAGCAGATAACTAATTCTCTCAGGGCTCCACAACTAAAGCTAGGATTTGAATCCAGTTCTGGTGGGCACCCAGCCTGCTGTCTTTCCATGATGTTGGGACTGAACCATCATGTTGAACTGAACCATAACCATAACCATCTGTTGAACTGAACTCATTCAAAAGGCTTTCCTTGTGAGGGACCTCTATTTATTTTGGTATCATACATAAATGGGAAAGGCTTATTTCTGATATTTGATTCAGAAGAGAAAAGCTTAACTTCTAGCCTGGAAAGCAGGCCTGCTTGCTGTACTAAGCTTGCCTGTGGGCTTGATGGTTCATTTTGAAATCCGATCACTCTGCACCTAGGAAATGGCATTGTTTACTGCAAAAGTTCAGCTAAAACTGTTGCTAAAATTGGTCTGTGGCCATTCATATTTCTGGAAATCAATTTTCTGACCAGGTAGCTACCTGGTACAAAAAAGTGTGGAATAAAAGGTTTCTTCAAACTGCCAACAAAGTTACCTTAGACCTTTCAATGGCCAGGTAGTAAACTAAATTGTATGCACTTGTTTGGGTGAATTATCATTTTAAATGGTTTGAGGTAAAGTTCTCATCTTCTGTCACCATAGAAACTGTTATAAAATTTCATATAAATACCTCAGAAACAGGGCTACCTACTCCCATGGACATAGATAGTGGGTATAATGGACCCCCAAGGAAATAAATGGCTGCTTGTCAGAAAATAATACAACCCATTAAAAGAAGTCTCTTTATGATCCAAGTCCTTCCAATTGGACAAACTAGGTATATGGACAGGTAGGGAGAAAAAGGGGTCTGAAGTAGTATGAGGTGCTTTTGGAGTAGTTTGCAAATACCACTTTCCAAAGTTAAATAAACTTCCTCTCTTGTTGAGGGATCATTCCGTTGAGGTGTTAACACTGGAGTGATTTCATCTATATTCAGGGAGTACATGCTACAGAGCCATTATGGACCAGACGGGGATGTATAAAAATGATTTGACAAAAAGAAATAGCCAGTCTGCTATGCCAAAATCCAGAGTGCTCTTCTTCAAGGTGAATCGTATTCCATTCCAAAATGTCAAGTAGATTTAGTCATTTTAATCTTTTTATTAGATTAAAACTTGATACCTTTATAAAAGCTAAAGGAAATGGCTGGAATATAGGCTCCACCACTGATAAATTGTGTGATCTTGGGAAAGTTGCTTGGCCTCTCTCAGCCTTAGTCTCTCCATTTCTAAACTGAAGGTGGTGTTTATTTTTATGTCAAGATTAAATAAAATAACCCATGCAAAGCACTTAACTTCAGTACTGAAGTGATTGTAGAAATTATTACTTATCAAAAGGAATAATAAATGTAAAACTAATAATAAGTGTGTTCAAGTCATCAACATATATTGTTATTTTTTACATTTTTCTCTTTCCCTTGAACCCATAGACAATATCTGATCTTAATTAAAAAGAGTGTGCTGAGGATTAAAGAAAACACAGAGTCGCTGCAATTTCTGACTGTTCTGGTATTGGTGAATCTGGAAGTTTTCAAGTGCCATGGGCATCTTTTTATTTCTTCCTGATGCTTGAAAAGAAAGTCTGTTTTCATAAGACCTTGGGTCTGATTTCCAGTGGGAAAAAGGCTGAAGAAATTTGGCTTCATTTCCAAGTATCTTTGCACTTTTCCCAATTGCATAGAACCTCCAAGCTTCCCCAGATTACCTCGTTTCAATGACATCGAATCTTTCAAAGGGAATGTAATAATTCCGCAGAGAACTTAGCATTTCTGACAGCCTACCTCCCACTGTCCTCAGTGCTTCATAAATTATGCTGCCTCTGAATGTGAGCTGGGCAGCACCATTTTCCTGGCCCCTCGTGATTCATGGTTTCTCTTAACTATGTCAGTGCCTCGTCAGCAAAGCTGTTCCTTTTGGACAGAGTGTGATGTGATCTGCTTCTTGGAGGGCAGCTTGCTAATTATGTACTTATTTTATATACTGATTTAATTTTTTATATTTCAAGGTAACTAATAACTATTAACTTTAGGAATTACTTCAAAATTCAGAAAACATTACCATTTAATTAACAATCTGCTCTCTGCAATACACTGTGACCTGAGAAACCACTCTAATGGTAATATGCTGTTATCATTAAAATTAACTAACAAACCAGAAGAATAGTGCTGTTCAGGTCAGATATAGAGAGACCATAATTAAAAGAAAGTGAAACTAAAAACAAGTATCAGACCAAAGATCAACACAGTGTGGATGGCCACTGTGCCAGCTTCCCTGTTTTGCATTGCCAAAGCAGCTCCCTCCTGACCTGTGTCTGCATGACTCCTCAAGAATTCCAAACGGAGGCCCTCCTTGAGAACAAGCCTGAGCCAATGTGTTGGGTGGTTAAACAATAGAGGCTCAAAGGGAATAGGATAAAAAGTTTCTGAAAATGACTTGCTTCTAGAGTACCTTCTTATGTGTCTGTTATCTTTACATGTAAGAATAAAAACCCATCCTTATGAATGTCTTATCTTTTCCCAGCCTCCAGGACTTTCCAGATATCTTCCCAGTGACATGGGCTCTTCCTGACTTAGAAAACTTCTGTTCAGAGAGATGCAATAGAGAATGTAATGTGGAGCCCTTTCCAGCATTTTCCTTAACCCTGTCTATTCAGAAAGTATTCTGCCATTACCAGGATGCTTCTTTGGGCTTAGGGAATACAGACCTGGGAGAAAGAGGATCGGAGAAGAAAAAAGTCTTCTGGGATGTGGCTAGGAAAAAAGTTTTACGTAACTGGGAGAGAGAATTCTGGAAAACCTACAGGATGATGCCAATAGGAATGCAAAAGATTTAAACAAAAACAGTTCTGTAGGCTATGTATTGATAGCATGGTGTTTGAGAGAGGCAATATTTAAATTATTTTGAGATTACCTTTGTCACTGGGTCAGGTTTCTTGGACAAGATGACAGCATGAGAGTGGACCTCCTGAGTTTCAGCCTCAGTACAATTACTTTGGGGTTGATGAATACAGATAAATTTGTCTTACTACACAGTTCTCCTGCTGCCAGAGCCCAACTGACTTCTGAAGCTTACATCCAGGAGCCCCAGAGTCATTGTTGATACAGGACTCCTTGTATGACTCTGATCTCCTGCTCTTGGTAAAACTTCTTCACCCTTGTCTACCAGCTCCATCCTGCGTCTCTTTCCTTATAGGGTTTTAGGGGATTCATAAAGCCCTTTTAGGGCTTTTTTTTTTTAGCCCTTTTAGGAGGGCTAAAACCCATTATGGAGTAAGTAGGAGTTTGTTTGCTTTTTTTTTTTCTTTTTGGCCTGAATTGGTAATCTGTCATTTACACATTGTTTCTATGGGAAAAATGTGTTCTCATTTCCAAACAATGAATGTATATAAAGATTTTTAAAAGACAACCCGATGTAGGTCTAGGGCTGCCTTTTAATGCCTCTTGGGTTATACTGGTGTTGGTTTGACTTCATTTTTATTTCTAAAGAACAGACTTACTATTTATAGTTTTTTAAATATGCGTATGTAGATATGCATATAAATAAGACTATTGAATATGCACAAAGATGCTAATAATAATTATCTTTGGGTGGTCATATTATAACTGGTACTTTCTTCTCTATATCTTTATTTTTTTTCCATAATGAGAAAACAATGAGGATTTTTTTCATTTTTTAAGCAAATAGGATTGGAAAATAAAATTTATAACAGCATCCAAAAACATTGTAAACATTTGGAGATAATTTAATAAAAGAAGTACAAGATTTCTGTGCTGAAAAAATATACAATACTGCTGAAAAATTTGAAAAAAAAAAGACCTAACTAGAAATAAACATGTTTAGGGATTACATTCAATATTGTCAAGATGTCAGTTCTCACCAAAGTGATCTATAGACTCAGTGCAACCCCAATCAAAATTACATGGGGCTTTTTTGTAGAAATTGGCATGCTATTTCTAAAATATATATAGAAAACCAAAGGACCTAGAATAGGCAAAACAATTTTGGGCAGGAAAAATAACAAAGTTGGAAGACTTAATCTACTGGCTTTTTATTTCAAAACTTATTTTAAAGTTATAATAATAAAAATGGAGTAGTAATGACAAAAGGTAAAACAGATAAATCTTCAGAAGACAATAGAGAAGTTCAGAAATAGAGTCACAATTATAGGGTCAAATGATTTTCAACAAGCGTGCCAAAGAAATGCAGTGGTATGGTTAAAAGGATGGTTTTGTTCAGCGAATAATTCTGAGACAATTGGATACCTGTATATGCAAAAAAAAAAAAACCAAAAAAACAAAAAACAAAAAACAAAAAAACCTGTACCCCTATCTCACATCATACACAAAAAACTAATTCAAGATGCATCATAGACCTAAACATATAAGGGAAAATCTTTGCAATGATGGGTGGGCAAAGATAGGCCAGGGAAAGCACTAATTGTAAAAGGGAAATATCAATAAGTTTGACTTTATCAAAGTCAAAAACAAACCCCTCTGCTCATCAGAAAACACTGTTAGGAAAACAAATAGTCTACAGAATAAGAGAAAATATTCACAACACATGTATTTGGCTGAAGGCTTACATGCATAATACATAAAGCATATCTACAACTTAAAAAGACAACACACTTAAAGAATAGGCAAAAGACTTGGACATGTCACAAAGATGACTTACAAATGGCCAATAAGTACATGAAAATATGCTCAACATCATTAATCAAATGCCAAGTAAAATCCACTGATATACCGGTATGGATCCACTAAAATATCTTAAGATTTAAAAGATTAACAACATTCAGTTTCAGCCATCATATGGAGTAGCAGGAATTGCCATGAGTGCTGGTAAGAGTATAGAGTGGTACAACTACTCTGAAGAGTTGTATGGTATCTCTTATGAAGTTAAATATATATCGACTGTGTGATACAGCAGTTCTACTCCTGAGTGTGTTTATCCAAGAGAAATTTTTTTAAAATATGTTCACAAAAGACTTGTGCTATATTCATAGCAGCTTTATTCATTAAAGCTAAAAAAAGTGGAAACAACTCAAAGGGGAAGCTCTTCCTGGTGAGATCTCTCTGTTGTCGTGTCATCTTGCATGAAGCACCTTGCCCTTACCATCCTTCAATTTATACTCTCAGAACACACTAGTCTCTGTCACGTTATGCTTCTGAAAGTGCAATTCCATCTGCCCAGAATTCCCCCTCCCTCTACTCTGGTTTTCCTAGTCTATTCCCTCAGGATCAGCTCTGAGTTGTCTTCTGTCCCTCCTCTTTGCAGTCTTTTTTTTTTTTTAATTTTTTTTAACATTTATTCATTTTTGAGAGACAGAGACAGAGCATGAGTGGGGGAGGGACAGAGAGAGAGAGAGAGAGAGAGAGAGAGAGAGAGAGAGAGAATCTGAAGAAGGCTCCAGGCTCTGGAGCTGTCAGCACGACAGCTCGAACCCACAAACTGTGAGATCATGACTTGAGCTAAAGTCAGACACTTAACTGACTGAGCCACCCAGGCGCCCCCTCTTTGCAGTCTTAAGCTTGCTTTCTGTTAGGATCATGGAATGATCATGTTGCATTATAATCTGTTATGTGCATATTCATCTTCTCTACTAGTTCATAAGCTTCTATCTTCATATATCCCTAGCACCTAGCATTACATCTAGCACACAATAGTTGTTACAAGAAAATTTGTTACATATATGTCAGAATCTAAATTATTCTGTATCTAATGCTGAAATATATACTACTCATCTACCTTTATTGCCAAATGCAGGTAAGTTTCATAATAATGTTGCCAATTGAATACTTTCCTTGGCATGACCTCCTATCCCCTACGTAGTGCCTGTGGGAAAGTTGAATAAATACTACTGTAATGATATTAGTCAAAATGCTGTGCCAATTATCACAAGTTCTCACTGCATTTTACCAGTTGTTCTTAGTCCTTTCAGTTTTTTAATGATTTACATGCTAGTGGAAGATTCTTCTCTGAAAAGTGTGCTTTTTGCTTCTTAGAGTGGCTTTGGCATGTGGGTTCTCAGTTGTTTATATCCTATACATGTCCAAAGGAAGTCAGCTTTTAAGAGCAGAAACTTTTCAAAAATAGGTGATTTCCTTATTGTGGGGGCTGTCCTTGCATTGTATGATGTTCAGCAGGATCCCTAGCTTCTATCCATTAGAAGGTAGAAATACTCTCAAATTGTGACTACCAAAAATGTCTTCAGGCATTGCCAGATATACTGAGACATATACTCACCATCAGGTAAGAACTACTGCCCTGTAGGTTAAAAGAGTGTCCCTGATCTTGGTTCCCATTCATGCTCTATCACTCAGGGATCCAGGTTAGGCTATTGCCTCTCTGTGGTCAGTTACTTTATCTGTAAAATGTGAGTTGAAGGGAAAATTGTCAAAGAATTTTGGTAGGCTCAAAGATTACTGAATGTTTTCAGTTGAAAAAAAGGCATATATGTCTAGCATATTCTTCTACATTATTTGATTTATAATCTCTCACTTTTCATTGTCTTTGAGCTACTTTATAATTCTTTAACTTGTAGAAAACTGATAAAAATGTAATTCTTTTTTAAAAAATCTTTTTTTTTTAACGTTTATTTTTGAGACAGAGAGAGACAGAGCATGAACGGGGGAGGGTCAGAGAGAGGGAGACACAGAATCTGAAACAGGCTCCAGGCTCTGAGCTGTCAGCACAGAGCCCGACGCGGGGCTCGAACTCATGGACTGTGAGATCATGACCTGAGCCGAAGTCGGCCGCTTAACCGACTGAGCCACCCAGGTGCCCCAAAAATGTAATTCTTGATGATAAAAGTTCAACTTGTATCTGGTAGAATGAAATCAATTATTTGCTTGTGAACCTTAGTACAGTTTTCTTCTTTTTGCATCTATTTTAAAATTCATTTCACCATACCTTATGTGGCCACTTATAAGTGGTATTATGAATTTTCCTTTGAATCCATTGTAACATCTTAGTGGTTGCCTTATTTTTTAAAAATTTTTAAATGTTTTTTTTTATTTTATATTTGAGAGAGAGAATGAAAGCGTGAGCAGGGGAGGGGCAGAGAGACAGAGGCAGAATCTGAGGCAGGCTCCAGACTCTGAGCTGTCAGCACAGAGCTCATCACAGGGCTCGAACTCGCGAGCAGTGAGATCATGACCTGAGCCGAAGTCAGACACTCAACCAACTAAGCCACCCAGGTGCCCTGTGGTTCCCTTATTAATTAACAAATTAAATGAAATCTTTGACATGTGTTAAAAAAAAAAAAGTGGTTGCCTCTACAGTGATCCATTTGTTCTTTTAGGGATAAAAACATGATACTTGGCTAAAGACCTCCAGAGCAAAAGTTTTTAATATGCAAGCTACTTCAGCCAAATCACTCTTCTGATATCTTACAACTCTTACAGTTTTTGTATGCATTAATAAAATAAATTAGGGGAATAAAGTGAGGGTTTTGGAAGCAATGGGACTGTCTATACTGCTGCTCGGATTCTCTGGATTCCTTGTTTCACTGTAGAAATTTACAGGTGCAAATATCAGTCTGTGCTAGAACACCTAACCCAGTTGGTGACAAGAACTAGAAAAGGATCCCTGATACCCAACAGGGACACAATTACCTCATCATTTGCAAAACCAAAATGCAGGTCATATCTTAATTGATAGGGGTCATATTTCCTATAGAGGTCATTATTTATAAAAAAGAGTTTTATTGTTAACTATCCCAGAGTGTTTCATTTTAGTCTACTTATTGAAATGAAGTGTTCCAACATGAGCCCATAGCTAAAAGGGCTTCATAAGTGTGGGAGATTTACTGGAACTCCAAAAGCACTGTCCTAAGCTTTAGGAGAAATTGATTTTGGTTCTTTCTAGCTCACTGCCCCTAATTTGTATGTGACCTTGAGGAAGCTCTTGAATCCTCCTGAATCTCCCTTTCCCTGTCTAGAAAGGCATTTGATCTAGAAAGTCTTAGTTTACTGTCAGGTTCAAGATTCTATGACATTGTGATTCTTTATGAGTGTTCTTGAGAATCGAGTGTAGTCAATAATTTTCAGAGGAGCACAAGTACAGAAAACCTGTGTTGGCATTCTTTCACTTTCCACTCTCCCCGGTTTATGACTCCTTCTACTGCTTTCGACTGGGCCCTGCCTTCCCTCTTTGGTTTAGTGACAGGGCTGCCACTTGGGAACTGATAACCAGGAACACCCTTAGCAAGTCACCTTACCCTTTGCTTCTCACTCCACATGGGTGAGAACATCTTAAGGAATTATTTCCTCATCACTATGGACAAAGGGATTTTGCTGTTGGGGTTCCCCATTATTTTCAAGTCCAGAGATTCTTCCTTTATAATTTCCATTTCCTCTGATCCCTTGTCCACCATCTGCTTCTCTTTCATGGCTGCTTGTTTCTTCACTTAGTGTTGAGGGCTAGGTCAGCAGCTGCAGGAGAACTTGATTAGTGCCTTGCCTCTGTGCAGACACATTTCCCTGACAGCATCGATCCTGGGCGGTTTCGCTTTGCAGGCAGCTCCACAGAGGAGGAGCTTATGCTGCAAAGGAGGTGGACTGTTGTCTGGTCAAGGTGAGTTTGGGGCAGGCTCCTAATTCACTCCTCTTTGCTCAGCTGTTAATTTTGCTTAAATAGGAACTGCTTGCAGATTTTTATTTAAAAATCCACTGCCTGACTGAGACCTTGTGATGTCAAGATTCAAAGACAATTTTTTATTGCTAAGTTATTAGTCCTTTGAAAGAAAGAAAATTTGGTGTTTAATATTTAAACAGTTTCTATTTTGCTGAATTCTTTGATATTTGAATGTTAACTGTGTAACCATTTAAGGTCCATTTCTAGAGACTTTTCTAGACATTTAAAGCACTACAGGCATTTATTTGTAATACTCTCGCCTGAAAAATTACCATCCATTTCTTGCCATCCTGGTTCATTGCCAACAGATATGTCTATTAGCAGTGAAATAAAGAAATGTTTTATATTTTGATGCATTTCAATATGTCTGTTACACTAGATTTTTTTTTTGAGAACAGGAATAAATTCCTTTCATCTTTAAAATGTTATCCCTTCTTTAAATTTTGGAAAAATTAATTGAATTTAGCATAGGGAAATTGCATTATCTCTGTGGCCAAGAGGATAACTCCAAGCATTTTCTTTCATTTTTTTTTTTTTTTCCTGGATTTCTGGTTTGAGCTTCAGGAGTCATTGAAAAAAACTACTGCAAGTGTGTCTGGGTGTAGATCTGACTAAGGATTCATTTATCTATGCTCTTTAAAGGCATCCCCACCTTTATGGAGCCTGTACCTCCATAAAATGTTCCAGCTCCACAAAACTGTCACATGACATTTCAAAGACATCTTCTATTTCCCGTAAAATATTGAACTACAATTACTCTACAGCCCCAAACTATCTATTCACCTTATTCTTTTCATGGTCTCCATAATTCCTGCAAGTTCATCTATGCCAATATAAGAAAATGCATTTATAAGCTTTTGATAGAGTACAGTACCAATCTTAGGTACAACAAAAAATGTAGTACTACAAAGGGAAGCTCAAACCCATTGTAGTTTCAGATTAGCAAATTCATTTATGAATGTTAATTATGAATTAAACAGTAGATTTAAAACCACACCACACCTTTCTTCTGAAAATTGTGTTCATTTTCATGGACAAAGAGGCAGCCGAATTTGGTGGAAAGACACAGGCTTTGGTCTCTAGCCTGGGTACCCCCATTTACTTTGCTAAATGACCTTCAACAGATCAAAAACCATAGTTTTGCTAAGGATCAAATGAGGATAAATAATTTCAGATCAAAGGAGACTATATGAAAACACTCCAAAAACTGTAAAGTCATAGTGACACTTTTTGTTTACAGGTAGAGATGTATTTGGAGTGCCAGCTTCACTCAGAGTCCCCTTCTCTAGGAAATTCCCATACTTGTAACCCTTACTAAAGAGCAAACATGTTTGCCTTTCCTTCCCTGGTGACACTGTTGGACAACTGGCAAAGGACACCCAATGGCAATGACAAATCAGATCTTCTCTTAAAATTAAAGAGACTTAAATGTGTCCTTTAATGGCACATTAATACCAGATGGCAGTCTGGTGACCATGAGAATTTGGGATCTATGGTGGCCATTTTCAACCACAAGCATGCTGAAGTAGGCAGAGAACGCTAGAGAATGGAGTAGATGTACAGAGATAAGCAAAAAGGAAATTATGAGGTAACAGGGAAGGCAGAGGAAAGTACCTTGGATCTAGGTCTATTTCTTAGTCTATCCATGGACTGTGCATTGATTTTATTTTCTAGGATGGCCACCTCACAATAAACTCCCCTGGAGTGGCTTTCTCTTCCTGGCAATGAATAGAACTTTGGCTAAAACATTAATACCACAATTGAAAAGGTCATTACCAAGAACACTGTAGATTTTATTGTATGAAAACCAAAAGTTTCCAACTGTCCTTTGTAGCTACCAACATGAAACTCTTTCCAGATTATGCTTTTCCAATTGTAAAAGGCAAACTGGACCGCAGAAGATTCAATAACAGGCCTAACTTGCAGCATGGACTTACCCACTGGGTTTGAAAATACATTTCACATATTCTGAGAAGTGACCCTCCAAATGAAGTCTCTCTTACTGGTCTTCCTGAAATGAAGTTTCAGAATCTAAAGAAGGCAGCACAGTATAGTGGAAATAACATAAACTTTAGAGTTAGATCCAGATGGCAGTTCTGGCTCCTTTAGAGCTGCATGAGTTTGATCAAGTTATTTAATGTCTCGTAGCCTCAGTTTCTTCATCTATACATTGAGAATAATAATATTTTTCTTTCAGTTTGTTGTAAGGAATAAATGAAATAAATTATGGAAAGAGCTTGACATATTTCAGATCCTCAGCAAATGTTCATCTCCTTCCCTTCATTCACCATATGAGTCTTTTTTTTTTCACAACCAACCACGTAATACTATTGCAAATTAATAAGCAGTGTATGGAAACTAGAAAGGAAAAAACAAACCTATTTTTGACTTCTTTACTTAGCCAACAAGTTTCTTACATTTGTGTAAAAAAGGAAATACATAGGGCTTAAAATCAGATTTTAGGCAAAGTGACTGGAACTGAAGAGAGAACCACAGAGACCTCCTTGAATTCAGAAGTGCGTATTTGGTCAACAAATTACTTTCTCACTGCAATACATCTGATGCTAATACATGTCCAAGCTGGCGTGAGCTTGTGTCTACATGTACTAAGAGGCCACAGCCGACAAAGTGGTTTTTTTTCATCACATAAATTCAAGATTGACTTGTTAAGCATACCTGCTCATTTGCATGAAGAAAGCTAGAATGCTTCACATACTGGGCACACTACTTCATTGTTCAGTAATAAAATCTATTCAGCTCCATAAGTTATTATTTAGCTTAAAACAGGAATGTTCTTTGACAAGGAAGCCCTATGAGAAATGTACTACATGATATCACAGGAAATGATTTCTGGAGGATGGTGATGGGTCCAACCGAATCAGTTCAGACATCTCCAGCCCTGTCAGTCCATGAAACACTATAGAAAAACATGTGTGATCATTAAAATGTCTGATTTCCTATGCGATAGCTATAGCGAATAATCTCCTGGAAGCGAGACTTCAGAAGCTATGACCAATTTGCTGCCTAAGATTCAGATTGCATGTTTTCAATGGAAGGACACAAAAAGAAAAGAGGGCAAAAAGATGATGCACTATTAGCTATATACATTAATAATTATTCCTCAAACAACCTGATAGAAAACATGCAAAAATGATGAAATACTTTTCTAAGGGTACCCTCCAGACTCTCTCCATTCATGTGTAGTCCTGATGTCAGGCTCAAATAATCTTAATGGGTGTAAAATATAGAGGGGCACCTGGGTGGCTCAGTCCAGTAAGTGTCCAACTCTTGATTTCGGCTCAGGTCATGATCTCACACTTCATGAGTTCAAGCCCCACATTGGGCTCTGCGCTGACAGCATGGAGCCTGCTTGGGAATTTTTTTGTCTCTTTTTCTCTTTCTGTCTCTCATAAAAATAAGTAAACTTAAAGAAGAAAAATAAAATATAGACATTTATATCCTAAAAGAAAAACTTTATTAAAAATGAGTCAAAATACTCTAATATATTCTTATGTTAATGTTCTTTTGTGCTTATGGAAAACCATAACTCCATAAAGAATAAGAACAATGCCCTTTTATTTATATTATTTTTCCTACACTGTGTACATTACATGCTAATCCAGCATTGTAAGGAAAGGTATCAACAATGAGAAATCAAGTTTAAACAGGTTATTTAAATTGGGAAATTTGATAGCATACCCAAATTAATAAACCATAATCCACTGGCCCATAGTTTTATACCAGCCTCTGTCTATTTAAGGTCAATTTAGAAAAGTTTTCAGGCAACTACCCTAAACCTAACCCCCCCTTCCATTTTGCTATTTGATCAGTGTTTAACTAAATAAGTTCATGATATAAGCATTATGACTCTCTAAAAAAGCATTCCTTCGCCATCCCCCCCCCCCCACCAAAACCCTCACTAATTTAGGTTAAAAACAAAGTAATGGCAGCAAAAGTGTCTTTAAGTTTTGCAATAATCCTTCCAGTACTTTTGCATCCCAAAAGGCTCCAGATGTGACCAGCCACTGCAAAATGGTAAGTTGTTTATCAGCATTCTACACTGGGAACTGGCACCTGTAATTTTACTCTTATTTTGCATCAGCATTATTAAAACATCTAAAAAATGACCAAGTGAAGGTTTGTGTAATCACACATACACCTTCAGGGTGAAATGCCCTGTTGGCTGTCTGTCGTCCTGAAGGTGCCGGCTGCAGCCAGCAGCTTCCTTCTCTGTTGTCTGTGTAGCTGCTGTGAGCTTCCTTCTATACAGAGTTTATGCTGGTCGCTGGAGCTGGAAAATAATGGTAAAATGTTGTGCTGACAGCCTTTAAAGAATCGCTTGTTGATCACTTTTGATAATGCAAATAATCACAATCCTTTTCTTCTTTTCATTCATTGTTTTCTTTCTTTCTCCCTTGTTTTTTGTTAATAGTCATCTGTAGCTAAAAAGAGTTCTCTTACCCACTTCAGTCTGGGGTGAAAGTTTAAGAAATAAACATATATGAATCATATAATGACAGTTAACCACTTTGTTAAACCATACATCGCATTTCATCTTTACCTCCTCTTTTTAACCCTGGGGCTCTGTTACATCCTGCCTAGTTTTCCTAGCTGCTTGCTTCAGCCTGCTCCCATCTTGCTGGCTGTTTAGAAACATGACAGGCTACCTTTGCTTGCTGGCACTTTAACAATGCAGATTCTTGGAACTTCACTTTTGCTTGACCACTGATTTCTAACCCTGTATGGCAACAGACTGTAATTTAGTTCTGATGTAAAATCAACCCGGGCTGGAAGTTGCTTTAAAAAAAAAAAAGAAAAGTTTCTTTTCTTTGTTCCTGTAAAATGATTTCCCACTCACATGCTTGAAAACAGGTCATTTTTAAAATGTCTTCTTCTGCAAGGTCTTTGCATACATGTTAAAGGTTGATGAGTGGGGAGACTGAGGAGCAGAGGGTTTAAGTGATTCACCTGAGATCATCACCAAGCTGAAGCTGGGACTCTGCTCCTGACAGTTGATGGTCAGCACAATACATTTGATTATATTTCCTTTAGAGTTAGAACTCTACAAAATTCTCCTTTCTGGTTTAACTTGGGCTTTGACTAGTTCTGTTTCAACTTCTTATTGATGGTGATTAAACCTGTATCGATACATTAAAACAATCCCAAGACCAAGGGCAGTATAAGTAAGGTCATACAGGAACTTCTAATTGCTGCTCATTGTGCATAAGCATTCTGAAGCTTTGAATGCTAAGAGTACCCAGCAAAACCTAGTGTTACCTTTGTTTCCCTGAGTTAGATGTTAAATTATCTTTCATGACAATGATGGTCAAAACATTTACAGCCACCCAAATAACTTCCTTTTTTAAACAATTTTTTTTAATGTTTAGTTACTTTTGAAACAGAGAGTGTGTGTCAGAGGGTAAGCAGGGGAGGGGCAGAAAGAGAGGGAGACACAGAATCTGAAGCAGGTTCCAGGCTCTGAGCTGTCAGCACAGGGCCCGAGGCAGGGCTCGAGGCAGGGCTCGAACTCTTGAACTGTGAGATCGGGACCTGAGATGAAGTCAGACACTTAACCCACTGAGCCACCCAGGCACCCCATGAATAACTTACTATTAAACAGATTTTATACTCAGCAGTTCAGCCATAGGTCAATGTTAGGAGAGTCTCTTTATCAAAATGCAAGGTTGTGAAATGTGTTAGGTGTATGGGAAGACAAAAAGATGTGGAGTGATTATATCTCTACTCTAAGTAATATGCATGAGAGTGACCATGGTGCCCGAGTGAGGGCCATGTCAGGATCTATTTATGTTTCATAACTTTAGGGTCCATCGTGAAGCATGCCTTCCTCAACAGAGTTTGGGGGATTTAAACCCAGTCTTCTGCATGTAGCTTCATTTCAAAAGGCTATTATTATTCAACATTGGAGGAAACTTCTGTAACCAGATGTCTCAAAGATAAGTTTTTAAATGGTTAATAGAATACTTTCTAATAATATTATTTTAAAGAAATAAGGTGTGGGGCGCCTGGGTGGCGCAGTCGGTTAAGCGTCCGACTTCAGCCAGGTCACGATCTCGCAGTCCGGGAGTTTGAGCCCCGCATCGGGCTCTGGGCTGATGGCTCAGAGCCTGGAGCCTGTTTCCGATTCTGTGTCTCCCTCTCTCTCTGCCCCTCCCCCGTTCATGCTCTGTCTCTCTCTGTCCCAAAAATAAATAAACGTTGAAAAAAAAAAATTAAAAAAAAAAAAAAAAAGAAATAAGGTGAGACTCTTAAAAGCTCAAGCCAAAGATCCTTCTGATTTGGGTGCAAATGCGAAGATCTTTACATTCTTCATCATAAGCACTCAGTGTAGTAGGGTCCCTTGGGAGCAAAGAGAAGTCTAGAGAGAACCAGGATCTCCCCTGAATCAATCAGAAGCCCTTTGAGGAGTCCTAGAACCACCTGTCTCTAATTAATCTTTTCTACTGTATTCCCTCAGCACTTACACACTCATAATTATATTTATGATTGTAATTGTATTATATTACAGTTCAGATCCCCTTACAATAAATATCATCATAATGAAAATCTCACTATTATAAAAAGATTTCTCAGCCTTAGCCAGTAACTTACTTATTTCAAGCATACACAATACAATTCTAGTGAAATAAATAATTTGGAAGTTCCTTCAATTCTGTAGTAATGGAATTTGACCTTATAACTATAACTGTTGTGTGAAGGTGTATGGGCTCTTCCACTGGATGTCAGATCCTTAACAAAATAGTCTACAACACAAAGCTTTATACATCGTAGATGTTTAATAAACACTAGAACAAATGAATAATTTGCAATAGAATTAGATGTGAAATATAATCTAATTGTCCTAATATATAGCAATGGCACCATTAGAATTGTTGAACTGCAATTAACATGGCCTTTATCCTTCATCACCATTTTTTGTCATCATTTGAAGGAATCAAGTGTGAAACTGAAGCCTATCTTGTGAAATCTTCTAGCCTCTTTTGTTCATCCCTGATGCTTTCTTCAAAAAACAACCAGCTTAGGGATGCCTAGGTGGCTTAGTCAGTAAAGTGTCCTACTCTTGATTTCGGCTCAGGTCGTGATCTCATGGTGCATGAAGTTGGAGCACACATTGGATTCCACGCTGAGTGTATGGAGCCTACTTGGGATTCTCTCTCCTCTCTCTGCCCTTCCCCCACTTGAGCTAGAGCTCTCTCTCTCTCTCTCTCAAAATAAGTAAATAAATAAAACTTTTTAAAAAAGCAACCAACTTAATATCAACCAATAACAGAAAGGTTATTTGTGCCAACATGATGCTGACTGCAATGGCATAACTGGCTGATACTCTTCTGGCCTGGGATATTTATGTTTCCCTATAAAAATATCATTGATATAAATCCTTCATTACAAGTGGAAAACAATTCTACATGGATACCAGTGGTCCATAGTATCATTTTTATATGTAAAACATGGCATATATTTGTCTACTCTTTCAAAAATCCACATTTTAGGGGCGCCTGGGTAGCTCAGTCGGTTAAGCATATGACTTTGGCTCAGGTCATGATCTCACGGTTCATGAGTTCGAGCTCTGCCTCGGGCTCTGTGCTGACAGCTCAGAGCCTGGAGCCTGCTTCAGATTCTGTGTCTCCCTCTCTCTCTGCCCCTCCCCAACTTGTGCTCTCTCTCTCTCTCAAAAATAAACATTAAAAAAAATTTTTTTTTAAATCCACATTTTAGGGAGCACTGGGCTGGCTTAGTCAGTAGAGCTTAGAACTCTTGATCTTGGGGTTTTAAGTTCGAGCCCAACATTAGGTATAGAGATTACTTTAAAAAATTCTTTAAAAAAATCCATATCTTAAAAAAAGATAGTGTCATTTAATTTTGAAAAAATAAGAGAAGCAAAAAGAAATTCTTTTTTTTTCTTTTTTTGTTTGTTTTTTACCATATATGAGTGGGATCACTGAAATAAGGAAGCAATATGAGTCTTAATGTGTCTACCTCTACTTGATAAGAAAAGACAATATTAGCAGGTAATGGAAATGGGGGACTAGAGTGTTATCCTATGGAAGGATGTTTTTCTGGGTGTATGTTATACATACTCAGGAAGAAAAGTAATTCAGAGTTTGAAAAGAGAAGAAATGTGTAGACTCTATACTTCAAAATCATTCCTTTCATCGTTGGAAGTGGAGAAGACATCTAAATAAAAAGGAATATGCCCGTAATTTGTATCAATGAACTTAACTTTAATATACAAACTAAAGTGACCTGAGAGCAAATCCCTGTAGTCAGAAATCTGGATTTTTGGTTTTTTTTTTTTTTTTGCACCAGCAACTTATGTAAAGGTAAATAGATAGTAAGCAAAAATGTTGTTTTTCCATCAGATCTAGTGGTAATAGTTGCACAACCTTGAGGATATACTAATAACCACTGAATTATATTTTTTAAAATAATTAGTTTTATGGCATGTGAGTTATATGTAAAAGAAGAAGGGAATCACTGAGTCTTTTACACATAGGCCCAACACTGTGCATGGACAGGAATAGTCACCCGTTCCAGACTGCCACTGAGGGAGCCTGGCTGGTTTTGAGAGAAGCCGTGTGTTCTCAAAATCAATCAGTAGATAAACCAGCAAACAAGGGGATAAACTTGTCATTTGTCTGAGTTCAAGTGTGTATTACACTCAGAGCTTTTGGCACTGTGCCTAAAAACCAACCCATTTCCATGGGGCGCCTGGGTGGCGCAGTCGGTTAAGCGTCCGACTTCAGCCAGGTCACGATCTCGCGGTCTGTGAGTTCGAGCCCCGCGTCAGGCTCTGGGCTGATGGCTCAGAGCCTGGAGCCTGTTTCTGATTCTGTGTCTCCCTCTCTCTCTGCCCCTCCCCCGTTCATGCTCTGTCTCTCCCTGTCCCAAAAATAAATAAATGTTGAAAAAAAAAAAAATTAAAAAAAAAAAAAAAAAACCAACCCATTTCCTGAGCTATAAAGGCAAATATAACCTTTGAGTCTATGGCACAGACTCAAGCCATAGTCTTGAGTTCAAGCCCACAGTGAGACCTGTGAACAGAAGAGTGAATGGACGGAGTCGAGGGTTCTAGCAAATGATATATTACTAAAAAATCACCTAGTTTTGAGCATGAAACAGAGCTAAGTGGACATTTGATTCTTATAGACACATTTTATAGATGACAGCTTGAGATAGTGAACCTAACCCCTTAATCACCACCACAAGAATCACTGCAACAAACAATAAAAGGTAACCTCTGGAGACAGACTTCATCAAAATCCCAGCTCTTCTAGTTAGTAACTGCATAACTTTAGGCAAGTTATATATCCTTTCTGAGCCAATGTTCCTTGTTAGTAAAACAGGGATGCTGGTACTACTGGTATGTGGCTCATGGGACTGTTCTGAATATTAAGTGACAAAATACAAACATCATACTTGGCACCAAGTAATGTTCAACATTATTATTCCTTTTAACAGCTCTTTGTTGACAAATTAAAATTTGACATCCATTTCTTCAAAACTATTTTTTACATGCCCAAATCTCTCTTAATAGAGTCAATTTTTTATTATATTTCCCTCATTAGAGGGGAGAAGCTACTTTCTCTTTTAAAGAGATAAATTAATGATCGTGCAAACTTCATTCTTCAGTGTTTTTGTAGGATTTGGGGATTTTGTAGATTATTCAAGAAATAACACCAAAATTAGATTAAGGCTCCTAACGTTGTTTCTATAGTTGATAATTTTCCTCAGAGTTGAAATTTTTATAATAATTTATTCAAGGAAGTTATCATCTGGGTTCTAAAATTCCTTCAGATTCATACCCCTGACAAGAAAGAAAGCCATCAGGAGCTTCAGATAAATAATAAATGGGACTGTGACTTTAGGAGATGCTTGAGTAATACTGTCTTCAAAGTTCTCAAGAATAAAGGATGTGCTTTGGAATAAAACCAATACATTTTGGAGGCGGGGCATTTGCACTGCTGACATTCCCCCTCACTACCAGACCACCTGCTCCAGAAGGCCTTCCTGAGCCCCCCTCCCCCCGCCCCAGCCACAGGATTTACCTAGCCCCTCACAGCTTTTTCATGGCACATTGTACACAATTCAGAGGTAGCAGCTATCACACATATACCTTGGTTTGGTTTGGCTTGGCTTAGTTTGGCTTGTATTTCATCCACTGAGATTGTTTTCTAAGGGATTGAAATCTAAATATGCTTCCTTGTCTGCTCAGAACCTCTCCCACTAACTTCAGGCAACGAAAAAAGAAAAAGAAAAGCACAAACTCTTTGATGTGGCATCCCAGGCCATTTATGATCGGCCATACTTCCTTTTGCACACTTATCTTTTTGCACTCTTCCTCTGCTAGCCCTTTGTAGCTGCAGCCACAGTGAACTATCCCAGCCTGGGGCAGACTATGTTCCCTCTCCTCCTGGGTTTTGGGCCTGTTGTTTGGTTAATGGAATGCGGCCTTCACCCTCTTCCTTCGCTAAACACTGTTCATTTGGCTGGTTGGTGCTAATGTCACTTTTTCTGGAAAGCCTTCCTAGACTTTCTCCCTCAAAATGGGGTGGTAGGACTCTTGAAAGTGTTCTCTTTTTTTTTTGTTTGTTTTTAATGTTTATTTATTTTGAGAGAGAGAGAGAGAGAGGCAGAGGGAGAGGGAGAGAATCCCAAACAGGTCCCACACCAACCAGTGTAAAGCCCAACTGAGCAACCCAGGTGCCCCTTGAAAGTGTACTCATAACAACCAATATATCCCCCAATATCACACTTACCACTCTGAGTTGAAATATGTATTTTCTTTTCCTTCTTCCATAATAGACAATAATCTCATTGAGGGCAGGTACTGTGACTTGCTCATTGCTATAGCCCCAGCTTCTAGCCCATTGCTTGG
Organism: Prionailurus viverrinus; assembly: GCF_022837055.1. Lineage (NCBI taxonomy): Eukaryota > Metazoa > Chordata > Mammalia > Carnivora > Felidae > Prionailurus > Prionailurus viverrinus. The sequence goes on from NC_062561.1 coordinate 146,092,644, forward strand.
TAGGTAAGAGACCCTTACTAATTGTCTGTTGAAAAGATGAATCTGAATCTACATGCTTAAATTCAATAAACATGATACTACCTTTCAAATAATATAGGATGTGAAACACGGAGAAAACACTATCTTCTTGCCAGCTGGTAAGAGTTCCTTTGTACGAAGAGGTTTGCTTTGCTATACACACTCTTTCAAGCTTGATATGGGGTAGGTGCAAGGTCCCTGCTGGAGAGTATGCAGGGCTTCCTGAAGAAGGGGTCAAAGAAAAGATCTCAGTTGATGGTCCACTCATAAAGGGACTTTGGGAGAAAATGCATAATGGAGGCTTTATTAAGTTGTTTCCTAGGTGGTACTTTTGTATAAAGAGTTTTGTGATTTAGGAAGTTCAAAGAGAACAAAAGGGAAATCAACATATGGTTATTATACATTTTTTAAAGTATACATCTTCCCGAGTCTCTCTATTGACTTCCAAGCAAGTTAGGCTCCTAAGAGCCTGTAATTTGAAGGTACTAGTAACCCAAAGTTGTCTTTAGATCATGTAGATCTATCCTCCCTGAGGAGACAGGATTCAGCAAGGATCAGCTGGCTCACTTGATTACATCTTGAGAGATAAACCCACCCAGCCTATCATACAACCATACATAGCTCAGCGTTTTTTTGAAGAGTTATGTTGTGCTAAGTACTGCATGTGGCTAGGCAAGATTGGAGAAAGTGGAGAAATTTGGTGAAATGGCTATTTCTAAAGCAATTACGAGATTGGGAAAGGAAGGGTGGAGTTTGGAAGCCTGAGCATTATATTACATTGGGACAGTAGGTCAGAAAAGAAAAGGAGGTCTGCTGTGGTGTGGGTCTAATGCATCATGGGTCATGCCACACAGATGCAGACAGAGAGGCCCTCTGGGAAAAAGGGTTTATGACAGTGTATGATGTCCAAGGTACAGTGTAAAACCTTCCTTGATCTCCCTTCCAAACTAATAAATTCTATATGACTGATTAATATATTTGGTTTGAGTGGATTTTATCTCACACCATCAGTGTTTATAAATGACTTGAAAGTAACTGTAAGGACTATGCAGAAGGCTTTATGCGGGGGCAATTGTAGCAGTATTTATCCCTCAATTCCTTTTGTTCTCAGACTGCATAAAATTAGTGTTCAGAATCACACATTTCCGACTTTTTTTGTTGTTGTTTTGCAGGATTTCTGATTTTCAGTACCCCAGACTTTGCACTGGGGCAGTTTTATACTCAGTATTGTTCTTCTTCCCACATGTAGTATAGCACAGTTGGGTGGCAGCTAGCAGATATGTATGTTGGGATTCTTCTGCTCTCTGAGGGAAAATGAAGCTAAATACCTTTTGCCTGATGTGGGGTCTATTGGCCATGTTCCTGCCACATATTCCCTAGCTTTCTTATACTTCAAATCCTCTCAAAAGAAGGAACAAAAGAAAACACTAATATGTGTTAAGCATTTTCAAGCCATCTATCATGCTAAATACTTAATATTAGTTAACTTCAGACACATGTATTTCCGTAGTTATCTAGCAAAGAGACAATGGACGAAGGAACCTTACCTGGTTATGGGCCATTCAGACTTTTGCTTTAAATCTATAGCATCCCAGCCATAAAGATTTACAGGGAGATTATTTGAGGCATGAAATCAATTTTGTTTAGACTGAGTTTGAACTACCATCTTGATTTAGAGATATCCTAGAGAACCTAGTTCAAGTTTGTACCAATCCCAGAGATTCAGAGAAGGGTGGCTATTACTTATTAAGACCTTACTAATTGACGGTTGTAGACTAAATACCTTAAATATCATTATAAAAATACACTCCCAGGATTTTAATCAATTTAGCATGGTACCTGGGAAACAGGAAGAGTTTCGTAGAGGAGAGCTTGTACCTTTCCCTGAGTTCTTTGGAACTTCTCATTTTAAGATGGGGGAGGGATAATCTAGAACCTTTTTTTTTTTTTTTTTTTGGCCCAATAATCTTCTCGAGTCAAAAGAAATCAGTGGTGGTTCCCATCTGCAATGAATTGCCTGGATCCAAAGCCAAATGGGTTTAAATTCAAGGTATCCCAAAGCCATAAAGTTAGTAAATAGGCCACAGGAGGTCAGGACATACTCTGACCCACTGTGTAGGTAATTTTTTTGGGCACTTAGAAATGGACAAATTGATACTCCAGGTTATATAATATATGTATGGCTTCAGCGACTAACAGTATTTGGAAAGTAACAGATTTAGATTCAAGGAGTGTTGAAAAATCTTCTACTTTTCAAGAGAAAAAAAGCCTCTACACGGGTTAAAAGGCTTGTAATTGGGGAAATAGCATTAAAACAAGTCAGCGTTAGAACCAGGTGAATATTTACTTATGACAAAATTAAAAGCATGAATAGGTTTGTAGTTCATTACCATTTTGGCTAATAGTATTCAAAATAATTTTAATTAAGAACAAGGAACATCATAAGTCCAGTATAAAAATAAAATATAATTTACTATAATAGTGACTTAATGAAAGGTTATTTGTTTTTATTTTAAAATCTTAAAGCACATAGTAGCATTACCTTGAATAAACTTGCTGTTAACCTTCAGCTGTAAAATTATTTTCAATAATGAGGCATAATATCAAAGAAAATTTTCAAATACAAATAAGAGTGTTTAGAGAGACTAAATAAAAAGTGAGACTTCTTCATTGAAAGTGACCAAAGGAAGATCCAAATTAAGAATTTACCCAAAATAGAGTAGGAACCCATTTTATTAGAAGTAAAGCAGAATGAAGGCTTCAGCCACCCAAAGTCTCACACCAGTGATTTAATTGGAAAGGTCTTTCCTTATAAACAGGATTAATTCCAATTAGTGGAAAATTCAAATTATGTTTATAAACACTAACAAAATGCTATCATTCCATAGCATATTACTTGCACAGCACCTATCCTATAAGACATTTTATGAAAGACAAAGGTTCATTAATTTTGCTAATTCTCCATTTTATAGATGAAGAAACTGAAGCATAAAGTATTTAAAAGACAAGCCATAGCAAGTTTCCAGAAAAGCTGAAGAATTTCCTTCCTTCTTAGTCCTTTGTTCATGATATTCCCACAAGAAAAATAAATAAAAGCAAGTCCCAAGTAGCACAAAATGAAAAGGGGAAAGTGCTATAATGGTCTATAGTGGCAATCCAGAAGAGACATGGGATGAAAAGTAAGAAATAAATGTTAACTTGCAGAAACTTAAATTCCCCTTTTCTCTGGCCCTTCTAATAAGGCATGAATTAAAGGTGCTGATTTTTTCCAGAGGGAAAGCTTCTTTGTAGCAAAGCTCTTAGGTTTGTAACTCCTGGCATTCTCTTCTTTAGCACTTGGTAGACATTTAGTATCCTTGGAGCAAGTGAAGTTCATGCCATTTTTGACACCACCAGCCACAGAGTGACCTGGCAAAGTGGAGTTCCTTTATGGAGATCTGCCCTAGAGTTATAGGGCCAACTCAACCCCTGACCTGCTGCTCTGGGACTGAGATCTCAATTAGAAAAATCTCACAGCCTGGCAGGTAGTAGCAAAAGGCTGTCTGACCCAACAAGCAGAGAAATATACCTGCTGAGATTCTCCATGAGCTGCCTAGAACCCATTGTTGTAAGTGGTTGTCCAGGCCTTGTGTGTGTGGAGGGGTGAGGGCATGGGTGGCTAGAGAAAGAGCAAGAGAGAAGTAGAAAAAGCAAGCCCAGTGGATCTTTGTTGTTGCTACCTGTTTTCCTTCCAGAGGAGCTCCTGTAGTTAGTGTACCATGAGCCTAGGGCAGGAGACAACACCAAAAGATGTGTTTGGGGAAGAGAGAGAGGTCAGGTCACAGAAGACCTGAACTGCTGGATCAGATTTCATCCAGAAGGCGTGTGGAAGCTGATGAAGATTTTTAGCAGAGAAATGCACTTGAAAATGAGCATTGCGGCTAGTGTAGCGTGGAGAAATGAGCAAGAACCGCCTTGTCCATCACTGTCGCAGTGTCTGCAGTAGAGTAGGAGCTCAGTAAATATCTGTTGACTGGATGAGTGAATGAATGAGTGAATGGATGCCTTTAGTTGGGGAGAAAGAAGAGCCTGGCAAAGAGCTCACTTTGTTGAAGGTTGCCAACACTATCTTCACTGCAAGACAAATGAGATTTCCTAATGTATGTGTGTGGGAGTGGGGCAGGAGGGGATGGGGTCTACTTCATAGAATTGGTTATGTCTTTGGACACTTTTATTATAGTGGAGGAGGAAGACACAAAGACAATTAAGTAAACTATTAACAAATTATGATTGGTATCATGAAACCAAGGGCCAGGATAGGGAAGAACAAAGGAGACCTATTTTATTTTTTTTCTTTATTCTTTTTAAAATCACTTTTTTTTTAATACATGAAATTTATTGTCAGATTGGTTTCCATACAACACCCAGTGCTCATCCCAAAAGATGCCCTCTTCAATACCCATCACCCACCCTCCCTGCCCTCCCACCCCCCATCAACCCTCAGTTTGTTCTCAGTTTTTAAAAGTCTCTTATGCTTTGGCTCTCTCCCACTCTAACCTCTTTTTTTTTTCCTTCCCCTCCCCCCATGGGTTTCTGTTAAGTTTCTCAGGATCCACCTAAGAGTGAAAACATATGGTATCTGTCTTTCTCTGTATGGCTTATTTCACTTAGCATCACACTCTCCAGTTCCATCCACGTTGCTACAAAGAGCCATATTTCATTCTTTCTCATTGCCACGTAGTACTCCATTGTGTATATAAACCACAATTTCTTTATCCATTCATCAGTTGATGGACATTTAGGTTCTTTCCACAATTTGGCTATTGTTGAGAGTGTTGCTATAAACATTGGGGTACAAGTGCCCCTATGCATCAGTACTCCTGTATCCCTTGGGTAAATTCCTAGCAGTGCTACTGCTGGGTCATAGGGTAGGTCTATTTTTAATTTTTTGAGGAAGCTCCACACTGTTTTCCAGAGTGGCTGCACCAGTTTGCATTCCCACCAACAGTGCAAGAGGGTTCCCGTTTCTCCACATCCTCTCCAGCATCTATAGTCTCCTGGTTTGTTCATTTTGGCCACTCTGACTGGCGTGAGGTGATATCTGAGTGTGGTTTTGATTTGTATTTCCCTGATGAGAAGCGATGTTGAGCATCTTTTCATGTGCCTGTTGGCCATCTGGATGTCTTCTTTAGAGAAGTGAGGAGACTTATTTTAGAGGAGATTATAGAGGAAACTCTGAGAATGTGATATTTAAGCTGAGCCCCAAAGGAGGATAAGGAGCTATCTATGTGAAGAACCAATGTATAGGCTTTACAAGAAGTGGAACTTACGCAAAGCCTCTGAGGCAGAAAAGGGCTCATTTTGTTCCAAACACTACTGGAAGACCAGAGTGACTAGCTCAAAGCCTGAGCAAGAAAGCAATAGGCAGGGCCAGATGACTCAGGGCTTGGCATATTAGGAGCTGACAGCTTTGTCAAGCCAGCCCCAGCCCTATTCCAGCAGGAGGAATGAAAGGAATCTAAGAGAGGTAGCAGAACAGATGAGAACTGAAAGTATGAGGAGGATTTCAGATCAGGTTTATTCTAGATCTTCCCCAAAGGAATCACCATAGCCTAGAAATACTCTACAGGGAAAGGAATGTGTACATTGAGAATAAAGACTTCAACTTGGGCAAAGGAGATGCTTGGGAAGTCACATTCCTGGGCAACCAGGCTTTCTCCCTAAGAAGTATCATTCACCTGCCTCATGGAAAGAGAGGGTTTTTGGTTTTCATTTTTTCCTTCAACATTATAGACTACCCCAAAGTAAAATTTACAAGTTGAAAAATGTGAAGGAAATAAATAAAGAGGGGGAAAAAGCTGCCAAGAAGGTACAGAGCTTAGAAGGGAAGATTGCCCCTTTTTTGTCAGTTCTTCCCATCATCCATCATCCTTATCCTAATGGAGACTGAATTGGCTGGGTGTGGAATTTGGTGGCTCAGAGGAAAGAGTTTACCTCCTATCCTCCTTCAACTTGGTTAATGTTATATTTTACTCCTCAACAAAGGCACAACTACATGGGAAGTTCCCTTTGCATTGGGGAAAATGTCCTTTTATTTTATTCTGTTTGATAATTCCTGATTAAAGTTCTTCAGATTTTGCTTGCAGCTCTGTAGTTCCCTAATTTGTCTAGGAAGAAACATTTTGTAGCTAAAAGCAGATGGGATCCTAGTAGTGAGAGGATAAAGTGTATAACCCCTGCGAACTGGGAAAGTCTGTGAGATGAGGAACTGGTTGTGTCTTGGGTATCTCTGAATGCCAGGTGGGACTTCTCCCTGAGGCTCATTCACACTCAGCATAATAAACATGGAAAATATCCCAGATCTACCATTTACACTACATGGCCTTGAGCAAACTGCTTAAGTTGGTCAAAAAATAACTTTTCTATAACTGTGTTTTTCTAAGATTGGTGATCATTAATGGGTCATGAAATCAATTTGTAGGCCTGACAATCATTTTTTAAAAAAGAATTGAATAGAAAAATAACAGTTTTTTTTGTTTTGTTTTGCATATGGTAAGGGTTAAGTGTTGTTGCATGAGACTTGTTTCAGATAGGTTTACTGTCACAATGTCAAATATATTGCTCATTGTGGGTAGTGTAGTAATCAAAGAAGTTTGAAAAATACTGATGACTTAGTTTCTAGCTCCCATTCCCACTCAGAAGTAGGGAAGAAGTTAAAATAGTACACTAAACCCTACTCAGCATTTTCAGTTTCAAAGTGTCTATTTGGGGGGGTTTATGTCCCCTCTTCCCTCCCCTTTTACCTGCTTCTCCTTTTCTTGTGCTCCTCCTCCCTTCCTCAGGCCGGACAGCCTCAGTCTCATCTCTCATCTCTTGATGGCATTAGAGCTTCCAGAAGACAGACCAAGCAACAGTAAACCCCTAACTTACCAAGAAATAGAGACAGCAGGAAATGCTTTTTATTCTTGTATTTATTTTAAACGTTTATTTATTTATTTTGAGAGAGAGAGAGAGAACTGCGGAGGGGCAGAGAGACAGGAGAGAGAGAGAACCCCAGCAGGCTCCAGGCTGTCAGCACAGAGGCCAGCACGGGGCTCTATCTCACAAACAGTGAAACCATACCTCAGCAGAAATCAGGAGTAGGATGCTCCACCAAGTGAGCCACCCACACGCCCCAGGAAATGCTTTTTAAAATAACATTCTACATTAAACATGTAATCTGTCAGAGCCTCAGTTTCCATATCTACTAAACATGCTGAATATGCTTAATATTTAAATTGTCTGCCACATTTTAGGTACTGGATAAATATGAAGTCTTTCCCATTTTGGGTTCTTAATATTGCTCAAAGAGTTGCTCTAAGCTAGCCCTTTGTCTCTGGGAATGTAGGCTGGGTTGTGGATGTATATGGTACATAGAGACAGCAAAATGAAAACAAATCAATACATCAATGGGGTGGAAGGTATTTATATCATACTCAGGTCAAGTGTGTTTTATGGCTCATGACCAAGAGTCTAAGATATCTCAACTGATGAATCCTCCAGGAAACTAGCTCCAGCATATTCAGATGAAAAACAAAACAAAACACAAGTATACCATACCAAATTAATCTGCATGGGCACAGGCAGGGCTAACCAACTGTAAGCATGATTGAAAAGGGTAAAAAAAAAAATGTCTGTTCCTAAGCCCCCTGCCTCCCTGCTCTGCTCCCTTGTCAGAACCTGGTAACAGTCCTCTTTGAGCATGTGGTTGTCCTTATGTTCCTTTCTCAACCCAACCCCCCAACCCCCCTGACAAGATTCTGATAGCATGTAAAATAAGTGACACCGCACATAAAACCCATTCTCACAGAAGTGTTCCTGTGGGGGATATATATAATGTATATATTATATTATATACATTATATATAATATATAAAATTATATATATTATGCGATATATAAAATATATTATACACAATTTAATTTAGTTTATTATATATATATTTAATGTGTAATATTTTTTAATGTAATTTTTTTCTTTCAGAAATTTCCAACAGGATCAAGGGACTTCAAGGAACCTTAATTTAATCCCTTAATGTGGCATAGCAATTGGTGGGGGAGTGGCAGGGGTAAAGGACCCTTAGTCTGGCTTGCCTACAGGGCACACCTGACCCTGAAGCAAGTGAGATAAAGATGCCTCTATCCTCTCAGCACCGAAGCTTGCCTGTCTAACAGGAACTGACAGGCCTCAACCCACTAGGTCATTATGCTTCAATCTGTCCCCCACTTTACTGTTGTATTGGTCAGAGTTATTAAAAAAAAGAAAAATTCAACTGAGTAAATTTTAAGATCTCACTGCCTTTATTAACTGATTTATGAATCTGGTGGCACCCCATCTAGCAAATAGAAGGGAGCTCTGAGCAGTTGTATAAAATGGAAGGTTTTTATAGAAGGAGGGTGGGGCAAGAAGGATTGTTCCAGGCCAGGTCCCATTCCCTTAGAGGAAAGAGGGGAATCTTATCATGCAGATTTCCTTTGGGGGGTTGACTACGCCCTGCTGATCAGAAAATTCTTGACTGACCAGTTAAGACTACATTTCTAGGGGAGGTTGAAACTGCAATTAGGTTAGATATGAAGCCCCAGTTTGGGGCCTTGGCCCAAATGAAGCCATTTGTGGCCTGAGGTTTTCTTTTTATCAGGTTCTCCAGAGAAATAGAACTGATAGGAGAGAGAGAGAAAAGAGAGAGAGAGAAGAGAAGAGAAAAGAAGAGAAGAGAAGGGAAGAGAGATTGAGATTGAGATTTATTTTAAGGAATTTGTTTACATGATTATGGAGGTGGGCATGTCCAAAATCTGTAGGGTGGACCACTGGGCTGGAGACCTGGGGAACAGCCAATGTTATAGTTGAAGGCTGTGTGCTGGCAGAATTCCTTCTTGCTCTTGGGAGATCAGTCTTTCATTCTGTTCAGCCTTTCAACTGATTGTTGGGTTGTGCGATGCAGATGAGGTCTACCCATATTATGGAGGGCAATTGCTTTACTCAAAGTCCGGCAATCTAAATGCAATTTTCATCCAAAAACACCCTCACAGAATCGTCTTGAATAACGTTTGAGTAAATATCTGGGTACACTATGGCCCAGCCATGGTTAATTCATCATATCTTCTATACAGCCAGAGGTGGCCTTCCCCAACATACCAACCTTAATCCAACTGTTTCCCAATTCTGGCATTCTTCCAGAATTCCCAGATTCAAAATGTTATATTCTAACACATTTCAAGTTATTCAAGTGTTTAAAGATTGATCATGGTTGTAATTCCCTCCCCTTATTAGACACACAGAAACATTGTAATTTTTGGGGGGGAGAGGGTAGTTTCATATGGTTGTTCCCAATTTGCATTCTGGACCCATTTGCACTCTTAAAAATTAAGAATGTAAAAAAGCTTGTTTGCAGGGCCATATCTCTTGATACTATACCTTACAGAAATATGTGTATCATATTAGAAATGAAAATGAGACATTAAAAATATATTTTTGAATTTATTTCAAAATAATAATGCTAACAAATATGTTAGCCATAGATAACATATTATGAAAAACAACTGTTTTCCAAAACAAAAATAATTGGTGAGAAGAGTGGCACTCTTACATTTTTGCAAGTCGCTTTAATTCTTGAGTTAATAGAAGATGGTAGGATTATCATATCTGCTTCTGCATTTGACCTGCTGTGCTATGTTTTGATTAAAGTATATAAAGAAAACCTAACCTCACACTAATATGTAGCTGGAAAAGGGAAGACTTGCACAGGACTCTTTGGACCACATTTTGAGAACTACTGGTTTTATAGAAGTACTTCTACCTGTGAGTCAGAGGCCCTAGACCCTCATCTCTGCTTTGTCAGTAACCAGCTGTGCCTCACCTAAACGGTAAAGAAATTAACATATTGTTGAACACCTCCTGTGTGTCAGGCATGGTGTATATAGCATTTAATAGAATCTTCCTAACAACTTATAGCGTAAGCAGTTGCACAATGGCAAATGCTTAACAATCAGAGAGGAATTCGTCCAGGCGAGTCACATGGATGTGACTTATATTGTAGAACAGGACATCAAGCCTGTAACTACACCACTTTAATCTACTGCCTGTGCGAAGCAGTGTACACCCTAATTACTTCTTTCCTATGAAGAATGGTGATGTGATGATCCAGGTACCTGCTTTTCTCATAAACACCTCTATTGGATTAATAAATAGAAGATTTTGCTTAATTCACGTTGTAAAATATATTCGATCAAGTGTGGTTGGCATTACATTACAGGTTTCTGTTTCCATTTCTCTTCTTCCCCTACCCCAGGGTATTTGGGAAGGGTGAGGGAAAAAAGCAGGTATCTGAGGAGATAAGGGCAGGTGGGGGAGGGGAAGAGATGTAGTGGAAGGGGAAGAACCAAATTTGAATTGGAATAGTAATGTAGTGTTCATCAGAAGTGGAGAGGGAGGGATTAGCGTTAGCCATGCTCATGAACGTCAGAAGGTTAAGGTTGGCATGTTGGCCTAGGGGAACCCTAATTTGTAGTATTTGCCGATATCCATGGTGTAAATACTTCAGCCAAGGTCAACTTCAGGCTTCCAACCTGACATGTGAACAAGGAGTTGGGAATAGATGCACACAATTAGCTTTCAAGAGCCATTGCCAATGTGAGCCTGTCCTTTTTACAGCCGACAGAAGGAAGAAACTGAGGCTTAAGAGATTAAAAGACTTGACTGAGAACATATAAGCATGAATACACTGATACACTAAACAAAGTAAATTTCAGATTATATTTAGTATAAATTCAGTCACATAAAAAGAAATACATCTGTGTATAAATTAACTGCACATAAATGATAGAAAAATGTCCAGACAGGCTATATACCAAACTATGCATACTGATTTATTTGGGGGGAAGCAATGAAATAGGAATGAAGATGACAAATAATTTTTATTTTTAATTCTCTATGTTTCTGTATTTTAGGTTTTTTTTTTTTTAACAGAGGCTGTATTTATGTATTCCTTGTGTAATTTAAAGTAAAAGTTTTCAAAGAGATATAGGATATGATCAGATTCTAATTATATAGCCTTAACATATATGATTTCAAAAATTTCAAAGGGCTTCAGAGGGGTCTGGCAAGTGTCACAGAAAGGGAGAGAGAGACATGGGAAAAAAAGACCATCTATTGATGCAGTACCTCTTCTGCCAGGTCGCTCAGCAGTTCTCTTTTCAAATAATTTCTCTCTAGTGGCTAAAATTGTAGTATTGAACATAAAATGTCTTATAGTCTCTGGTTAATTGGAAATGCCAGTAGCTTTTTGAGTTAGACTAATATTAAAATGAACCTTGAATTCCATGTATAAGCCAGGGCTCAGGTCTTAGTTTGTCAATACATACGGAACTACTTAACTCAATTGGCTAAATCTTGGGTCAGCACAAAACAAGCTTCAAATTGTTAACCTCTTTTTCTCCAGGTGTGTGTGTGTGTGTGTGTGTGTGTGTGTGTGTGTGTGTGCTTGAGCACATGCAAATGTTGGGTGGAGGTGCTTTTGGTGACTTGCTCTGTGTAACATAGGACAGAAAGGCACCACACCAAGATAATTTTCTCACATGTTCCACAAATTAACGATTAACTTACCTGACAAATTCTTCTAAGGGTAAGAGTCATCAATACCTTAGCATAAATTATTTTGGATGGGCAGTTGTCTTACTTTTTTCCTTACAATAAAAACTATAAAGAATAGGAAAACTAGGGAGGAGGAAAAAGGTTTTTGTGGTTTGGGGCACCAAATTTGGTTGGAGGGGAGGGGTCTCTAAGTGGTTTGGTAGAAAAGGCAGCCTGGATATGAATCTATTCTTTGCCTTTCTTTTTTCCCTTGCTAGTGCAAATTTCTTAGCCTCTCAGATACCAAATTTTCTGTACCATAAAATAGGGATTGAATAAATGACAGGATTGTTGTAAAGACATATATGTAAAACATCTGGCATAGAGCCTCTTACATGGTGACTATGCAATAAATAGTAGTTATCATTCGGACTGCAAGAAAAGATAGCTAAAAAGACTTGGGGGAAATTCTGAATTGCAATACATTTAAATAAGCTTCAACTCTGCAAATAACTTTTAAGCACCTACAGTTTAGATTATCAGAGGTCAAAAGTTGGAGCCAGCCACTTTCTGAAAAATGGGGTATTTAGCATAGGCATTCCAGGAGCTGAGAGGTACGGAAAGGGGTGTGAAAAGAAGCCAAAGGGAAACTATCCCACTGTGACAGAGGGAACCTACAATCCTGTTTCTTAAATGTGTGCTTATGGGCAAGAGGAGATAGAGCGAGGGTGATGGCTCATCACCATTTCTCTTTAACTGAGAAAACAACCCCAGTGGGCAGCCCAGGGAACCTGGTCCTCAATACCATCTTTCTAGAGCAAAAACATGACATGTTGATGTGTACCGTGCCTCACCCATAAGTAGCAATGACACTACTGATAATAAATTAGTTGAGGGAGGCCAGTCCTCCTCTGGAACTCTCAATGCAAATAGCATTTGCGCTGAGAAGAATGGGATGTGTGAAAGGCAAAGCCAACAGACAGGGAGAGAGATTAGTTTCTGCCATCAGTCATCGCTGACAGTGGGCATTTTTGAGATTGTTGTGATGGTCAAGGAAAAAGCCTTATAATGGGGAAAATGAATCTTTTGGAAAGATGTGAGGTTGCTTAATCTGGAAGACAGAGGAGGGCTTTGAAGGAGGAGATAAGACTGGAGCGAGGGGAGAGAAAGATTACTCACAGAGGATTTTGAACTGACTGAAGCAAAGAGAGGAAGGAAAATGAGTTGGCAATAGTGAAGGTGCAACTTGACACTGGTGATGATGACAATGATTTCCAAGATTATAAAGAGTATAACGTTAAACTACCCTCATAACTTATAAATTACTTTCATTTTCGTCCTTTCACTTTTCTTCCCTGTAATACTCTGGGGGTACATAGGGATGGTAAACAAATCATTAGAACTCAACAACCCAATTCATTCAAAAAGCTGTCAGTATTAGAACCGGGGAGGAGAGAGGATGCCAAATACCAATTTTCCAAACTCTTTCAGATTATCACAACTTTAAATGTACTTAAATATCTGAGGAACAAAGATTTTGCTATTAAAAAGTACAGTTAACTGTATTATTTTTGTAGGACTATAAATTATCCATCACAGAAAGTGTCTCTTAATATTAGTCACCTAGAAGCTCCACATTCCAGGTAGCAGTGGTGACAATGCAACCCACTCAACAATGTTCAACCAATGTAGGTAACTGGATTGTCCCTGTACACTGGCCGTTTCCCCCTCTCTACTTAACATTACTGTAAAATACTTGAAAATCTAAATTAAAATAGTTGCTGTAAAAGCACATAAAGGATTAAAATGAAAATGGCAAGGACAACTGCTAGAAAAAAGCATTGTAGAGTCGGCAAATATTACATTTAACTTCACATTAATTCTCTGAAGGAATTTAACACAATTTCTCCCATTCTAACTCAAAAATTAATTTCTGTATATTGTCCTTGAGGTTTGGATTGGGAATGAAAAGGAGAAAACTGTTGAAAGTGTGAAGATTTTATATGAATTAATCAACCAAGAGTTCAGACACTGGGGACTGAAGATTAAACTTTATAGTTTAGAAACCCAAGGACAGTACTTTTTCTTATGAGTGTACCTCACATCAAAAAAATCTCTGCTGATATAAACGTCTCATTTACCACATTCAAATAAAGAGGTAATCATATGACATCGCAATGAGAAGGTGCAAAGAGGTTAAACAATTTATAAAAAAGTCAAGGAGGAGTCAAAATTAGAAAAAGATGGCCTCAGCCCTGGCATTATCTGTATTCTAGATGCAAAGATAATTTTGTTTCTCTATCCATTCATGTTAAAGCCTATGGTGGATGAGATATTTCAGTCTTAAAGACTCAGAGAAACTAAGTTTAAATTGTCTATGGAGTATTGGTATTAAGAAAGAAACTTTGAAGGCCGTAATCACTGCTGTGTTCCAATAGTAATGGTGGTTCCAGAGACTACGACCATCTCTGTCCACTTCAGACAGCCTGTTGAAGCTGTTAGTTACTGCTTGAAAGAATTCAGTCTTCTAGATAATATACAAGTGCAAAGTTTTCATATAGGTGCATCTGCCCTGGTCTTTCTCAGGGCTAGTCAGAAGTATTCTATGGAACTAACATATGGATTAGCCTACACATATACCTCACTGTGTGGTAAAGAGCTAACTTTGTAAGGATTGCCTATTCCAGATTTCGCAGAGTATCTGAGCCTTTTCCAGACCAAAAACTAAAAAAGAAATGGGTGAGCAAATGAAACTATAAGATCTACCAGACTTGATCATTTTCAAGCACCAGTCAACTTATAAACAGTCCAGAATACCACATGGTATGATAGGGGTTGGGTTCCATGTCCTGTACAGTGACCAAACTTTTCATTTCTGTCATACAAAATTAAGTTGGTGGATCTGACATAAAAGATATGCCAGGGGTAATTCATTCTGTGCTAGACTGTAAGGTCCTTGAGTACATGGTGATTTTTTTTTTCCTGTACACTTCTCTAAGACTCCCATATTGCTAGTTCTGTGGTAGATACTCTTATTATGTATTCAATCAACAATTATTAGACACCTCCTATGTGGTTAACCAGGTTGAAAAAAAGAAGAAATAGAAGATGTATTCTTTGCCAAAGACTTAACAGTGAAATCAGGCTTACAAGAAATAGCTGAAAATATGTGCAAACATAATGTTATACAAGGAAACTCTGCATGAAGTATTAAGAGAGGGTCAGCATGACTATAGGACTGGAAAGCTTAAAAAGAAGTAGCTTTCTCTGCTTTTTGGAGCTTTCCAGATGTTTTATTCCTTCATTCTTTCTATACATGGAAAACCCCAAATAAAATAGAACTTGTTCACACTCAGAGATACTGAGAATTTAGGGTGCCTTGCTGGCTCAACTGGTTAAGCGTCTGACTCTTGCTTTTGGCTCAGGTCATAATCTCATGAGTGTGAGATCAAGCCCTGCGTTGGGCTCTGCACTGGGCATAGAACCTGGTTAAGATTCTCTCTCTCTTCGTCTGCCCCACCCTGCTAGCTCTCTCTTTGTCTCTCTCTCTCTAAAAAAAAAAAAAATGATTTAAAATAAAATCTATTTTAAAAAAAGATACTGAGAATTTTCCACTGCTGCGAAGCTGGAGTAGATGTAGTTTTCCCTATTCCTCCAACTAAATACAGTTGAAAACACCGGATATTATATATAAAAATAAGAAGACTCTAAAAGACAGAGAGAATGTAGACTTGATAGGGACCTCAGGATATGAGGAACAATGTGGTGAGTGCCCTGGGTTTCTTATACACATGTATCCTAGGCTTGTAACTGAAGAAGCCAGCAACCCCCAAACACTAATGAGCACAGATGAAGAGAGCTCCACAAAAAGCCTACTCTCTGTAGCCAAAGGACAAGGAAAGGGGCAGCCAGGAAAGCAAAACTTTTACACAATAACTGTTCTACTCTAGCCAAACACAGAAGAAAAAACTGTAGCCTACCTATACCCACACCAACAACAGCCAAAGCAGTGTTAAAGAAGGCAAAATACGGAGTCAGGATATTCATTAGTGCTGGACCTTACTGTGAAAATAGAATAAGATGTTCCCCTATATGCTGTGTAAGAGATACACAAAATCTCTCTGTATTATTTTGTACTGCTGCATATGAAGCTACAATTATCTCAAAATAAAAAGTTTAAAAAATTAAAGGAGTTGAGGCATTTTTGACACTTGAGTTGTCTATACTGGGAGAAATCCAAAATAGTAATTTAAACGTTGGGGGGAGGCACCTGGGTGGCTCAGTCAGCTGAGTGTCTAGCTCTTGATTTTGGCTCAGGTCATGATCCCAGAATCCTAGGATTGAGCCCCATGTCGGGCTCCATGCTCAGCATGGAGCCTGCTTAAGATTCTCTCTCTCTCTCTCTCTCTCTCTCTCTCTCTCTCTCTCACTCACGCTCCTTCCCCCTCTTGCATGCTCTCTCTTAAAAAATTAAATTAAATTAAATTAAAATAAAAGTTAAGAGTATGTATTGGTTTTCTGTGGTCACTCTAACAAGTTACCACAAACAGGCTAACTCAAAGCAGCATCGATATATGCTCTCACAATTTTGGAGGATTTCCACTGGGTGGAAATCAGGGTGTCAGCAATTTCTGGTGGCTGCTGGCTTTCCTTGGCTTGTGGCCACACCACTCCAATCTTCAGATCTCTGCTTTGCCTTCATGTTACCTTCTTCTCTGTGTGTATGTTTATTCCCCCTCTGTCTCTCTCCTGTAAAGCCACTATGTGTGATAGCATTTAGGCCCCACTGAGTAATCCTGAATAATTTCTCCTTCTCAAATTCCTTAAGGTTATCACACATTCAAGATCCTCTCCAAATGAGGTTACATTAACAGTCTAGAAATTAGGGCCAGATATCTTATTATCAGGTATCTTATTATCAGAATACAACATTATTCTGCCTACCACAGTGTGCTAAGCAACCCATTGTGTAAACATAGTGTAATATACTTAATCTACAATTTACAGAACACTCTCAGGGTGTTCTGTTTTTCTTTAGTATAAATGTTAACAAATATTTTTTGAGCATCTGGTATGTGTGTGTCAACTTCTCTTCTAGGCACTAGGGATAAAGCACTGAACAAAACAGGCAAAAATATCTCCCTCAGGGAGATTATATTCTAGTGGGTAAGGAGGGACATGGGCAATGAATGAATGAGTAAAATGTATAGAATGTTAGTTTATAAGTGCCACGGAGAAAAATAAAGCCAGGAAGGAGGATAGAAAGTACTGAGGAGACACGTGTTGCTATTTTAAATAGGATGTCCGTGTCCAGGGCAGATCGGTGACCTCTGAGTAAAGACCTGACTGGGATGGGAGGTCAAGCAGGCCCTATTTATTTATCTAGAATTGCAGTGTGGTCAGAGCAACAGCAGTGCAAAGGCCTGAAGAACAGTGAGCAGTCAGGGTGGCTAGCGTGGAGTGAGAAGGAGGATGATAGGGGTTGAGATACAGTTCTTGAAACTCTTCTCTACTTAATGTTAGGTGGGGTTAAAACAAGGATTATCAATTTGTGGATGTTACCATTCTTTACCTCTTTCCTTCCATATCTCCTGGTCCTTTGCCATGGAAGAAGACACATTCTTGGTCTTCTCCATCCAGAGGAAGAGAGGAGAGTAACTTGGGGTAGAGGCCGGAGGAGTACTTTAGGGCAGAGTATTTGAGGAGTGCAGCTTCAAAGCACAGGGATAGTGATTGGGGAAGACGACGAAAAGGGATCTAATATATAATTCTGTGAGCCCATCCTTTCCATGGTGTTTGACGCCAATAAGTAAACAACAAGTGTGAGTTATTTTGAAATTACTTTGAACTATGAATTTATTTTGAGTTTATGAACTATATATTAAAAACTTTTTTTAATGTTTATTTTTGAGAGAGAGAAAGAAAGAGAGAGGGACAGAACATGAGCAGGGGAGGGGCAGAGAGAGAGGGAGACAGAATTCAAAGACCCCAGGCTCTGAGTTGTCAGCAAAGAGCCTGATGCAGGGCTCAAACTCACGAGCCTCAAGATCATGACCTGAGCCAAAGTCAGAGGCTTAACCGACTGAGGGACCCAGGTGCACCTGAACTATATATTTTAATACACCTGAGATTTAGGACCTGAGATTCATGGGTCATAGCCTTTTTTTCAGAATAGATTCCTACAAACAAAATTGCTGGGCCAAAAGGAACCCTTTAAATTTTGATACCTGGGCGGGGGTGGTGGTGAGGGGGTGCTGGGTGGCTCAGTCATTTGGGCTCAGGTTATGATCTCATATTTGTGAGTTCAAGCCCTCCATTGGGTCTTCTGTCTCCCTCTCTCTCTGTCCCTCCGATGTGCTCTCTCTCTCTCTCTCTCTCTCTGTCAAAAATAAATAAATATTATAAAAAATAATAAAATAAATTTTGAAACACAATATCAGATGTCTCCCCTCCCCACAGAACAGTTATGTCAATATATACCCCAAACCACTTGTTACCCACAAGCTCACCATGCTGAGTATTGGCACTCTTAATCTTTGTCAATATGATATGGGAAGAATGATTTCTCAACAGTATTTGGAAAATATTCATCTTGGAAATGGGAGGGTAAATGTCTTTTCCTATGTTTTTTGGCCACTTGTATTTCCTTTTTAGTGAATTCTCTTTGCCCTGTTTTCTATTGGAATACTCATCTTTCCTTAGTGGCTTGATAGAACCATGTGTATTTTCAGGATATTTTGCTCTTGCCCTTCAAACACTACAGGTAGGTTTCCCACTGTATTGTCAGGGGTTCTGGAGGGTGTGCAACAGAAGGTAACTAGCTTATTCTGGCAGAAAATGAATGTTTTGAGAGGATATTTGGTAGATCACAGAATCACTGGAAAACCTAGGAAAGTGGATTCTGAAAATAGAGCAGCACCAAGGGAGGCAGGGTGAACTGTGGCCCAAACCACACTTAGGAACTGCCTGGTAAGGACCCTGCTGACACTGACACTAGGCACTGAAAGCCACTCTGAGCACCTCTGCCCTCACTGGCCCTGGAGACTTGCAGCTACTACCACCAAAATGGATTGTCCTGTGTCTCTGATTCAGAGTCCTGGGCCAGTGTCTGGTTGCCAGACTTTTGTCACAGCCAGCATCCTAGTTGCCTAGGAGTTGAAAAGTTGACTATGGGGGCTTTTCGTCTCCTGCAGTGGTAAGGAGGTCCTGGTTTAATCTAGAGTCATACAGTGGACAGTTCTGCTAACATAGGAAGGGGAAGTCAGAGGCCAGGCAGAGAGAGGGGGCAGGGTAGAGAGGCCCTTATAACTAGCTTGTTGTTTAACTTTTTTTTTTTCTCTGTAGTGCTCTTAGCTTTACAGAGAATTTAATTTTTTGGTGAGTATAATTTTCTAAAAATATCTTCTTTTATGATTTCCAATCTTAACAACTCTGCCATGACCTTTACCTTCTCTACCTTCCTGCAACCTCCCTGCTGAATGAACTAGGCCTGCATTTTTTCTTTTTAAGGACTTTCCGTGCCTTTACCAAGGGTTTTACAGACTATCCTTTGAGTTTTTAGGCAGCTTCTGATGTCCCAGATCTTCCTCTCATGTCAGAGATGTGCTTGACCCTGAGACATGTGTGGTTCTGCTCTGGAGGCTAATTATCTTAGGTGGTGACCCTTTCACCTTCTAGGTTGGGAATCTATTACCTCTCAAAATGTTTAACATTCTGCCTTTTAGACAGGGGAATTTTTTGACCTGTTCATCAAATATGTGCTTTCATGACTCAGGAGTCCCCTAACTCTCCTACTGCTTTCGGTATATTTTATTGCCCAGTTAGTTTCAATTGGCCTAGCAAAACGTTGTGGGATACTTGACATTTTGATATCTTAGGTATTAAATTGAAAAGCATCTAGTGGATCATTTTCATATGGTAATCCTAAATTCCCCTTTCCTACTCAGAGGAATATGGTACAGTCTTCAGGTCATCTTGAATATTTTTTTTATTGATCTTTTGAGGGGCTTAGTCATCTTTGCTCTTCTTGTCTACAAAGTTAGAAACCTGTCCACACCTGTTGGACAGACCAATAACCTTAACATGTGCTAGTACAGAGAAGTTTTTAGGGGATTCTCACCTCATTCCGTATATCTTAAGAAAGCTCAAATGCTGGCTCTTTATAAGGCCCTCTCCAGACTCAGCTGTGGAAGGAGGGAGAAGAATTAGCAGGTGTGCAAATGATGTGGCCACTTTCTTTCACAGCACTCCTTGCAAAAACTACCCTAGTGTGGCACATCAGGCACAGAGCTTGGCCCTTTAGTCAGATCTATGCCTGGAGGAGCTTCAGCCCCAGATGTGAGACATCCAATGTAGATAAGCAGAGGCTTGGAGACCAAAGTCCCAGTGGATGATGGAGAGAACCCTGCCAGAAAGGTGGCATCTCAGATGTTTGGAGATAGACTTGAGGTAGAATCCCAAGCAGGGATCTAGGGCAGAGAGGCCTAAAATTGGGTAGAAGGAGCAAAGTTACTGGCTTAGGGCTCAGGGGCAGGGCTTTAGCCCCCAGCGGTTTGTGGTGAGGACCTAAGACCCCAGGTGGCTCATCACCACAGCCCTTAGGCAGATAGAACAAACTGGAGACTTGATCTTCGTAATGGAATAAAAAGGAAGCTTGTTAAGGAGGAAGTGATTGAGTGGTGGGGCTGTACAGCCAGCCTGCCTGGGTTCAAAGTTCCATTCTGTCTCTTACTACCTGTATGACCTTGGTCAAGTTACTTATGCCTACCTCATAGGGTTTTTGTGCGAAGCAAATGAGCTGATATATGTGAAGTGCTGAGAACAGGGCTAGCACAGACTAAGTGTTAAAAAAAAGTTAATTATTGTTATTATTATTATTAGAAGTGGCACAAATAAACAAATCAATCACAAATCAACAGGGTGGTCCTGATGTCAAATCATCAAAGTTATCCTTATTCTTCACCTCCCTCTGAGTAAGGACAAGATTGGTCACAGATCTGGGGTAAGGCTACGGTTCCGGATGGGGGTCTTGGTGCGGAAAAGAGCAGTAGAGGGAAGGAACTAGGCAAATTCTTGCAAGTACAGTTGGGAGAATGACTTTTTTTGGAGGATGGGGTGCGGGGGTGGGGGTGGGGCAAATTCTGACACATGGTCATTGTGTCCTGTAACCAGTATAGCATCTCTGGGCTCCCTGGGACCCATACTAGAAATGTGAATAGTGAGAGATGAGTCTGAAAGGCTCTCTGGTATAGGCTGATTCCTCTAAACCTCCAGGTTGTACAGTGGCTACAGGAGAGGTCATGCACCTCTGGCCTTTATGCTGGCTCTATTCTGGAACTTAGAACATTAAAATACAGACCCTATTTCACAAGTCATGCCTTCATGGTTCTGTTCCTCACACATGCAGACAAAACAGGACTTTAAAAAGAGTTTATGGGGTGCCTGGGTGGCTCAGTTGGTTAAGCTGCTGACTTTGGCTCAGGTCGTGATCTCGCAGTTCGTGGATTTGAGCCCTGTGTCATGCTCTGTGCTGACAGCTCAAAGCCTGGAGCCTACTTCAGATTCTGTGTCTCCCTCTCTCTCTGCCCCTCTTCCCTGCTCATTCTCTCTCTCTCTCTCTCTTGCTCCCTCTCTCTCTCTTTCTCTCTCCGTCTCTCAAAAATAAACGTTAGACAAATTTTTAAAGAGTTTATTTACACTAATAATAATGACTACCATTGTTGGAGAGTTTAATCATGTGCCAAGGCTCCGTGTATATACCTGTGTGCCACATAGTGAGTGCCTCATTCAGTCCTCATAACAACTCTGTGGAGGCACATCTTATTATCGTTTCTATTTTACAGATGAGGAAACAGGCTCCAGAGCATCCAGTAACTTTCTAAGATCAAATAGCCAGCAAATGGTAGAGCCAGAATTCCAGTTCAAGTAGCTCTGTGTTCGAGCCTGAGATTTTAATGTGAAGAGACAAAGAATGCTTTGGAGTTTCTATCTGGAAGGAAATACAGCATTTTTGACAGAAGTGAAATATGTGCTGTTTGCTCCCTTCCTTGGTGAGCTGACACCAACCTGAAACATTTGCTCCCCTCCCTGGGCGGCATCTATTTTGTTTCTCCAAGGACACAGATTCACTCTGTGGAGACTGTGCCAGAGGCCAAAGTTCCTTATAGCTTCTGAGACCACAAAACCCTTTTCAACAAGATCCCTCAGGCCCAGGCCCTAAAAACCGTGTAATAAATTTACCATCAAAATAATCTCACTTGGCCCCTCTGAGACCATTATGCTACAAACAAAGGTAACGTGATATTCCAATAAATATTTCTCCTGTGAAGTCATTAGGGTTTTTATCCCCCCCTACACAAAACTGTATTTTTCAAATTTAATATAATTTCATAGTTCCCCTAAATCATTCATGGGTATATATACAACATTCAACAGTTCCACATCCTGTCATTTGAATAAGAATGATTATTAAAGTTTAGCCTGAGACTAAAATGCAAAAGCATTTTACTGTTTTTATTATTAAAAATGCAATAATGAAATATTTTAAAATGTTATAGCAATTATCTTTTCATTGCACAAACCTGCGTTGTCAACTATGTCACATTAAAATGTTAAATCACTATTTTAATATCAAATTACAGAAAGATAGAAAATGCTAAAATTTGTCTTCTGTGCAGTGTATTTCTCTCAGCATTTTAGTACATGTGATCTGTCATGGTTGAGAGGTGCTGCATTATCAGGAAACACCACAGATTTTGAAGGTCCCAGAGTTGAAATAATGACAAGTTCTAGGAAATATGTACATCTTCATCACTTTAAAAAGTTGGGATAATTAGCTATTTTTCTGGATTCCTAAACTCACTCCTGCAGGACATCACTGGAAAGTGAGCAAATCCTGAACATCTGGGCTTACAAAAATGAAATGAATCACAGAAGCCATTCTGTACATTGTATGCTGTGGGCGTCAATGTTGTGGTCTCCCCTAGACCTGCTGGGCCACCTGCATTGGGTTCTCACTGGCATAGGTAACAGTAGAACAGTAGGGCAGCTCTTGTTGCCCTGGAATGAGTGTTAATGAGGAAGAAGCATGGGGATGAGGGGTACTGTATTCAGATACTTGCCTTTCAATGAATCCAACTTGGTTCTCACAGTATTATCTATAAAACTGAACTATATGTCTTCATCACACTGGATGTAATCATTACATGGAGGACTTTGACCTTGGACTTTGTCCCATTATATTGTTAAAAAACAAAAAATATATATTTTTTTAATAGATTTCATGAGGGGCTAATTGTGCATAGCTTTGATTGCTTATGGGGAACTATCAGATGAGGTCCACACTGGGTCAGCAATTTACATTTATGCTCTTTGAATCACAAGGTCTTATAATCTATGCAGTTTTTTTTAATGAGCTTACTTGCTTTCAACAAACAATAGCCAAATTATGGAAAGAGTCCAAATGTCCATTAACTGACGAATAGATAAAGAAGATGTGGTTTATATATACAATGGAATACTACTTGGCAATGAGAAAGAATGAAATCCTGCCATTTGTAGCAATGTGGATGGAACTGGAGGGTATTTTGCTAAGTGAAATAAGTCAGTCAGAGAAAGACAGATGTCATATGTTTTCACTCATATGTGGAACTTGAGAAACTTAGCAGAAGACCATGGGGGAAGGGTAAGGGGAAAAAATAAACAGAGTGGGAGGAAGGCAAACCATAAGAGACTCTTAAATATAGAGAACAAACTGAGGGTTGATAGGGGTGGGGGTCAGAGAGAAGGGAAAATGGGTGGTGGTGGGCATTGAGGAGGGCACTTGTTGGGATGAGCACTGGATGTTGTATGTAAGCGATGAATCATGGGAATGTACCCCCAAAACCAAGAGCACACTGTATATACTGTTAGCCAACTTGATAATAAATTATATTAAAAAAATAATAATAAAATAAAAAATAAAATGAGCTTATAATCAAAACTGAAAAATCATCTGAATAGTACCAATTATATTATATTGTATTATAGGCAAATTACACTGCTATATTACAGTGTTAATGGAGATTGCCAGTCAGAAACTACTTATCTTATGGGTGGTTAGTAAACACTTGACTGATTTACACTGGTGTTATTCACATTAATACATCAAATCAGTCCTAAGGGATGCTACAAATTGAAAGCTTATAACTTAAAAGAACTTTACTTTATTAAAATTGAAGGAGTAACTCCTTATACTTGCCCCCTCCTCCTATATTAACATCTTTGTTTAGTTCTTGGGTATCATAGATTTGATTCCTCAGGAGATACAAATGAAAATAAGTGTGCGAGAATCTTTATCAGGATATGCTTTGGAAAACAACACTTGTAAGTGGGTGAGGGAAGCAGGATGGAG
The DNA here is from genome assembly GCF_022837055.1 of Prionailurus viverrinus. Lineage (NCBI taxonomy): Eukaryota > Metazoa > Chordata > Mammalia > Carnivora > Felidae > Prionailurus > Prionailurus viverrinus. The sequence continues at coordinate 146,116,640 of NC_062561.1, forward strand.
CAGAAGGCAAAGTTGAACTGTGATTCTGTTGCGACAAGCCTGCGGCCAATCCCTGAAGTCTGAATGTGGACTGCCCCTGAGAGAGATCCCCAGATTGAGGCAAGGGAGCCTGGACTTGCTGCCTGTCATCGACCAGTCATGGGATGTGGGCTACCTCTGCAGAAAGAAACATAACATTGGGCAAGACCGTTCTTTTTGGCTGAGGGCCAAAAAGCTGAGAGGGGCTCAGCTCTGAGTCATCAACAGGTAACATCCTAATAGCTGGGAGAATAAGTGCCTAGGTCCTGAAGGTGGAATTTAGGTGTCACATCATAGAGCCCACTACCCTGAATTATACCACAAATTCACCACGTGGGAGTTAAACTCAGTCTCTTCTTAACAAGTTAAATTTTTCTTCTGACTTTCCTCTCTTTGTAATCAGCATCACCATTTTTCCTTACCCAAGGTAGTAGAGTAGAAATCTGAAGATTTCTAAAAATTGCCTTGGGCGATTTTTAACAGTCTGTCACATTTAATTTCCAGCATATTTATCCTTTTAAACAATTTTAAATAATTCACTACAAAATGAAATCTGGCATAAATCCTATCTGTCTTTTACTCCCTGAATTAACTGAAGAAGCCAAGACAACAGATTTCTAGGCAGTTTGGAAACTGGTGATATAACTAAGGAATGAGGAGGTGCTGGTTTGTTTTTTTTTTTTTCTCTTTTAGAGAAGAAAGGTTGAGTCAGTGGTCGTCAGGCAAATAAATTCTCAACTATTTTCTGGAAGTCTAACTCTGTTTATAAGAATGAAAATGAATGACCTTGAAAAATAATGTTGTTATTTTATGTTAAAAAAATTAGTTAACATGAGCTAGATGTTTTCAGAGATTGAGATTAAAAAAAAAAACCTAGCTAGGAATTGTGGGTACAATCTCACCTTCGACTCGTGTAACTATGCTGTCAGAGACCTAGCTGCCACTCCAAACACTGTCCTCAAAGTACTCACAGGGAAACACGGGGGATATTAAATTATCATGTAATTAAATTAAATTATCACTTTGCAATCCCACCAATAAGGCTGAAATGGCACTTCGGTTATGAATCCTTGCTTGCAAATCCTTTTACTCTGGGATGAGAACTCCTTTCTGGCAGAAGCAGTTTCGGCTTAAAGGTGAAATTGTGGATTAGATGTTTGTACAAGAATTCTTGCACCCTAAGTACAAAAATTAAAACTCATTTGTTTCTTGTACTTACGATCGTCGGGTTTTTGAATAATTTTACTTGCTCAAAACATGGGTCTATATTGTACATATTGATAACATCATGTTCTAAATATAAAACTGTTTTGAATCTTAGCAATATTTTCTAGTTAAGTAGTAAGTAGGGACATTTTAATGTTAGGAACTTTAAAATGTGCAAATAGCTATTTCCAAATGAAGAGGCCAGAAACCAGCAGAATTGGTTTGAAGCAAGAGCAGTGGGGACCACCAGAGTTTATCTCCTTCACACTCATTGTATGCATAGCACTTACAAGATACTATAATGATGTTCACAGTGCAGAAAAAACATTCTCTCAGGTTTCTAATAATATGAAAAGGAAAATAGGGCAGGAAGACTGTTGGTGTTCAGTTTTCTTCTTTAAGCCTGTGAGGTTTCTTAAGCAAATCCTATTAGATGCATGAGATGATGATGATGACGTTTCTCCAAGAAACCACCCTTAAAGTCTTGGGGCCCATAATGAGCCTGTGTAGCTGACACAAAGTAGTGCCCCCAAGTATACTTTAGATGTATGTGTTTGTATCCACACAGGAAAGTGCACATCCTCATTGCAAGTGTACCTTTCCATGAATGAGCCATATGAGAGAACCCTATAGAATGTTATTATATGCCCTCCCTGTATCCTTCTCTTTGGGATCTATGTGGATGACCCAGGTGGCAATGAATGGATGAATAGTAGTAGCTTAGTGCCTAGTGGCACCACACAGTGGACACACAGAGATCTGCTGAAATACATGTGGTGATGGATGATAGGCCAACATTTTTGGACCCAACAGTCTTCATTCAGGAATGCTTTGGATAAACCGTCTGAACAAGGGGCTGTTGAAAGGATAGCTTAAAGCAGAAATCCTCAAACTTCAGCCTGTTTCAGGATCACTTAAGGGCTTATTAAAACACAGATTCCTGGACCCCATCCCCAGAGTTTCTGATTTGGCATGCCTGGGGTGAAGTCTGAAAATCTGCATTTCTAACAAA